>NW_007578826.1:89041-135010 GCF_000690725.1 Stegastes partitus | reverse complement strand
TCTGACCATCTTTTGTCACGTTGTAATTTCATTTCCAAGAAACCTGTTGGCCAAATATAAAATTCACTGTAATTCCTAAATTTAGCATGAATAACTTTGGGCTCAGCTGTGGGTTCAGAACTGGTCAAGGCCTTTTTTTTTTTTTTTTTTTTTTTAGAGGAGTTGTTATTCAAGAAATTTTCAAGCATATACAGCACACATTCCAAGAATTAAAAATAGAGATGATATAAAGGCTCTTTTCACATTATTCTCATGCCATTGGTTCACAATCTGCTCTTTCTGTGAGAGGGAGAGTCCTGAATGACCAGTCAAAGAGGATGTGGTTTTGAGGCGACACTGAGTGAAGTTTACCACAAGGTATGAACTGTCAGTGACCCCTGTCAGACAGAACAGCCCAGTCAGGGAGGCTGAAGCCGGGTAGGGCTCAGGACACACTGGCAGCAAACAGCTGGAATTAGAAGTGGCTGCTTTACATTTACACCAGCGACCAAAGGACTTAATATAAATTCCCAAAGGGACTCTGAAGAACCCAACATTGTACCACAACGTACAGACAGGCTCCAGCCTTCTCTCAGCTGCTTTGCTGCAGGGAGTCAGCATCCTTGTGAATGATAAATGTGTAAAATCTGCATGTTGGATGTTATGTAACGGCTAACATCAACATTTGAGTAAGAGGTTTAAATACAGATTTGTTATTACTGTGTTTTTGTATTTTTTTTTTCTTCAAATGTACTACATCAAAAATCTATGTTACTGACATTGGGGCATTCAGGTCACTCATGAGAATTTCTAAAACATCTTTCTGTACTGTATATATATATCGCTTTGTGCTGGATGGCAGGGGCAGTCTGACATCCACTGGCCACAGCTGAGGGAGAAGATGACATTTTAGGTCCCTGCTTCATGTTGTAGTTGATGATTTAAAGGGTACCTCCTCTGATTCAGTTGAACCTTTGGTGTTGCGATGAGACTTCTTAAAATTCTGACATAATCCTCTGATCGCACTTACATGAGCTGACCCCAGGGGAGCGCTCCGACGGGGTGGAAGTGGCCGCAACACACAGGCAGTACTTGGCTGCTGATGCTAGTTTAGGATAGCGGTCCCAGTTCTGTGTTTACTTTTGTAAACACTGAGCACGCTCACTGCATGTGATGCTGTCGTGTCCTCTTCTGCACATGCAGGACAATTTTGGGTCGTATGAAGTTCACACAGCAGATCACATACAAGTCGCATTTGATTGGAAATGTGAATGAACTCACAAAAAAATTGGATTTCACAAAAAAATCCGAATTGAGCATCAAGTCCTGCAGTCTGAACGTAACCAATCTGTGGGATTGTTCAGTCAGATAATACGCCGTTATCCTGATTGGTGACATAAAATGTCATGTCGGAGTCAGAATCCAAGGCTGTTGGTATGTTAAGGCTGTTTTTTATGTTCGTTTTTCCTAAAAACCTGTCGGATAGCAAGGTTTTGGATTGTTAAGGGTCGGATTATCGAGTCACGACTGTATTTGATCTGACTGCGATCATTTTGTATAATCATTTCCACTTATCTGTATATAAACAGCTGGATGAAGTGAACTATTTTTATGACTTTATCACCATACGTGCCCCTTCTTCTGCTTTGGTTTAATGGCACGAAGTGTTCATCTTGTCGCTTCACTTCTTGTCTTGCATTTTTATGAGAATCTATTGACATTAAGACATGTGTTTCGCTGCAAAGCCAAACACCAAAGCACCGCTGTGGGCACATTTGGTTTTAGGCCAAATGAAAAATGACAGCCTGAGAACTCGGAGGAGGCAGTTTGCAGCACAAAGGTTGCATTCAAAGGCACTAATAGTCATCATCTTAAACTAACAGAGGCTTCAAATGATGAGAAGATCACAAAAAATACAAACAATGAAATCATTAATTGCAATGAATTCTACAATTAATCATCAACTTAAATTTTGTGATCAAGGCAGCTGTATGTTTCTCTTCATCCTTCACCGCTGTTCAAGCGTAAATAAAAGATGAGCTCACAGCAGGACAGTGAGGGTTGTTTTTGCTTTTGTTGTTGTAACTACTGCAACTTTATTTTGTTTCTGTCTACCACCCGTCCATAGCCGTGGATGGATTGAAATGATGAAAGGATAAAAATTGGTTTTCGAAAACCTGCTGGCAAACAAGTTAAATGCACCCTCCACTGTCAAAATGAACAGAATTTGGCCTCATTTAAACTTTTAAACGAGGTTGTTTGTCAGATTTTCCAAGCTTGTTCCTGGTTTCTTGTCATATTTGCTGTCTTTGAGAGATGTCTGTAATTTTTTTTGGTAAAATCCCTTGATAAAAATCAAACAAGGTCAGTGTTTGAGATTCAAATTTTGCCCTTTCGACAGTCTAAGGAAAACTCGCCCCTCTGATTTGCCTTTTCCTGATCACAGCTGAGCACTGGATCTGTTTACCTTGGCAGAACAAGCTGCCTTCTGTTTTCCGAGAGCTAATTGTTGTGGCATCTCTGTGTCGGGTGCTGGTTGGGAAGCGGAAGCCAAACTGGCCATTTCCTAGAACGTGTCGCTGTGACTCGTGTTCGTTTGACTGCAAATATAGCTGCCTTTTAATCGAATTATTTTAATGCGTTCGTGCATTGCCTCTTTACAACCGCCATGCGACAAATGAAATAATAGGAGCTTTTGATTCAGAGGGTTTAGTAGCTGCTTGCTATGAGAGATGGAGTTGCTGCTTGCTGTACATCATGATTTTACTGTGATAAAATCTGTAAATGAAAACTACACTTTTAGGAGCACAGAATGATTTTTTTTCTTAACGACAGTGGATCCCAAGTGACATCTGGTTTTATGTCTGTTTCTGTGGACAAAGTAGTGACATGGGGTCAGCTCCAGTTGTAAGTTTTCGTCCGGCAGCTTTGTTTTCTTTACATACAAAGACGACATGTTCAGTTTGTGTAACCTCTGACACTTGTGTGTTCGTGTGTTTTTGACTGACAGGTGCAGTTTCAGAAGATCCAGCAGCTTCGTTTGTCTCAGTCGAGGGCGCAGTACTACGGAGGCTCTCTGCCCAACGTCAATCAAATCGGCAACACCAGCGCTGAATTTCAGGTGGGAACTCATTACAGTCAGAATATACAGCACCCACACAAAGCACAAATTTAAAATGTATTAACACCTCTCTTGGTAAGCGAAATTAAATACCATGCCTCAGACAGATTTTACAGTTTCACTGGACACTCTATTCCAAATTCATTTCCATAGAATTTACTTATAGTCCAGGAGAAAGCATTATTCCTGCTTGGAAGACCGGCCTTTTGATTTTTTTTATTATTCCAGGGTTAGTGCAGTAAATTGAATCATATGTAAAGCATTATGTGCCACCCTGCCTGCTTTCTTAGTGTCATTTTGTCTGTGTTTGTTAGTTGGTTTCAAACCAAAAACATCACTGCTTTCAATAAAGACAAGCATTAGTGGTTTCTTTAGGTGCCAGTATACAATTTTACACAAACTTATCAGACGCCAAAACGCTGCATACACATGGTGTTAAGGGCGGGAAATCTGTCCGAAAGAACTTTTTGAGGCCGTCTGCATCACAACTCTTCTCACAGATTTATCGGGATCTTAAGGTCCAACTTGCAAATCTTTACATCCTGTTTTTGCTCTGAAGTGGTGATTCGTATTTCCGTCGCTTTGGCACTTTCCCCACTCCATAAGACTAACTGGGTAATCTTAATTGACCGATAAAGAGCTCCTGCCAGTCACCAAATAACTTCTTTACTCCGGAGAAAGACGTAAACATGATTCCAGATGTTTTTATGCTGCACAAATACCCAGTAGTTAAACTCAGAGAAAGGTAACATGAGAGCTGAGTCCTCTTTAAGACATTTATGGATCAACATTATACCTCAACGTACTGCCAGACGTTAGAAAATGACTACTGTCGAATGTGCAGCCTCAACTAAACCAGCATTTTACAACAATGATAGCCTTAGCAGGAATGACGGCATAAAATGTGCTACACTTTACATTGAGCTAAATCATTTGTCAGATTTTTTAACGTATAAAGCTTGAACGCTATGAACCACAACAATACCTTGAATACAGGGTAAATACCTGACATCATGTCTAAATTCTGCAAAAGTAACCACCGTGCCATGAATTAATCAAGGAATTGAATGAGGACAAGGCACGGGAGACAGAGCTTACCTAATCAACTCACACAACTAGCATAAACTGCAATAATCTACATTCATAGTCTGCACAGTCTCTGATAAGAAGAATTCACAACAAAATCAGTTGGAGTAAGAAAGTCTGGACAGTACTGTTGTTTATTCGTGTAATGACATCGTCTGTACGATTCCTCTGAACACGAGATCACACGTTACATTAAGACTGTCGGCGATATGACATCGTGAGATCTCCCACTTCTATACTATGTTAGTTCATTTTTCAAATCTGCAAAGTTGTGGCTGCTCCTTTCCTCCACTGTCCTGACGATCATGAAGTAAACTGGCTGTTCTTATGAAGTAATTTATCAGGAATGTGCACGTGTCTCTGTGATGTCCCATTGTGTTGCAGCAAAAGTTGAGCCAGGTTCGACACTTACTGGACAGGCCTGGCTGGGTTTTTTTTTGTTTTTTTAATCTTATGTTATTAAATTTTGGATGAAGCCTTCTGCAGCAGCACCACAGCTGTATCATTGCAGCATTGCTGTTCAAGTAAATGAGGAGGCGGCATTTTTTCTCACCGCGCTAATGTCAATCTGAACACGGCCATAAGATGTACTGATGTGGAAATCGGTGGAGTCTATTCAGTGTGACTGCTTTTCTTCAAGCAAAAGGATGTAAAACCAAACATGGATGTTTTCTTTAAAACTCTGCTTACCTTGAGATTACAATCTGCCAAATTCAAGGTCTTGATCTCTCTTAGGAGTTTTTCAAGGCTAATTGTGTCTGACCCCCACTTCTGATGTGCTGTAAAAACAGCAAAACAGTGTACTGGACCTTCAGAAGTGCAAACAAGCTGCTCCTGAGAGTGTTAAATAATTCAGACGAGTTTCTACAGACTGCAAAAAAAATAAAAAAAGATGGAATAAAATATCAATGCAGTGGTTCTCAGCTACGCTTCAAGCAGTTCACTGCTGTCTGCGATCTAACAGAGCTTCTCTGTCGCACTGGGCCCTGTATCTGTGTCAGCTCTCCAAGGAGTGCTGGGATACAGAAGGTCCAGGTAAAGGTGCCCTTGTTACTGGAAAGAATAGCCCTTTGAGGCAGAGCAGCCATCGCAACACTGTGCCCACGTCCAGAAATCAATCCCCACGCTGAGGGAGAAAGCTCCCCTCGCTCATAGAGTCCATTCAGCCTCTCTTTTGGGAACAAAACTCGACAAACTAATTGGCTTCTAGATTCCACTCGATTGTAATTTAACTAAATGAGTGCAGCATACTTAATGCAGTACTCTCTAAAGCTTGTAAAGAGCTTATTAAAACAGACCGAAATCACTTTACTCAAAGCCTCAACATGCAGTTTAGATTCTGTGCGAGTCATGATCAGCTTTCATATGTGGATCATGTACAGAGAAACGACAGCTTGAACCACACTGCACATCTGACCAAGTATTGGGACTTTGAAAGAATTCTTTTCAATTTGTACAAGAAGTATACCAGATATAATTATTATTTTCTGCAAACCAGTGCTGCATGCTAAAATGTGCACCTTCTACTCATGGAACTGTGCAATATTAATGTTCTTGTATGTATGAAGTGTGCAATACCATTATTTTCCACATTCAGAGGAATCTGTGCAGAATCTGAATCTCTCCATATGAAAGAATCTGTACAGCAGCAACAGTGCTTATGTATACTTCTCATTAATTCTTAATTTTTCAGCTGATATCCACACATTTTAGCGTTATTCCCTTTGCTACTGCAACACTGCAAGTTTCCCCCACTTTGGGATTAATAAAGTCTTATTTTATCTTATCTTGTCTTAAATTCACTCTATGGCTGCAGAACTGATATAATATGATTCACCGTCATGATTTTGGTTAATTGACATGATCAAATGCGATTTTGACAATAAAAAATACTTCCTCCACTCACTGAAAACTCCACTTACAGGAATGAACTCGATAAAATCACTTGTTATAATTTGGGTAGATCAGATGTTAGAACTATCTGTTTCAACTCTTAACAAAGTCATTTTTGGTCACACTCCTGTCTTGACACTAACAGACTGGAGACTAGAAGCTTCTCTGTGCATACTCACCTAGCTAACACCTATCATAGCCTGCATGTGAGGCATTCAGGGAACATCTGTAAATTGTGGTGTCTCTAGATAAGCAGATGTTCAGCATCATAGGTGTTTTTTCAGATTTGCTAAATTTAGGGGAATATTGTTTTGAGACTTATTTTGATGCAAAAATTTGTTCATTTGGAAGAATTTAGCACAACGTTAAAGGGTTAAAAATCAAAGAGTAATCTCACTATTGCTCAAAAATAATTGTGATTATCATTTTGGCCATAATTGAGCCGTCCTCATTCCTTCTGACGGGTCAAAGCAGTGCTCCAATGTAATTATCGTTATTGCTGTAATGCAGTAATGTGGCATTTCAGTGGCATTTTTGATTAAAGTAGTTTCCAAGAATAAACTCCTGTGAGAATGTTTAATTAGACCTTTGTGTCTTGACAGAAATGACAGAAGCCATTTGTGTTTGAAGAGTCAGCCAAACCTAAAAAGAAACTAAAAATCTAGCATTCATTGAATGAATGAGCATTTCAAGTGAACAATACAATTGCTCACCGTGTCAGATGCCCTTTTCCTCTCCTCCTGCCCACCTTTGGGAAATCACGTGTCTGATGTAAACTGTCTCTACCGCAGGGCGGCTTCCCTTCAGGGTTGGACTCAGTCAGAGGGACCCGCCACCATGGACTGGTCGAGAGGGTCCACAGGGATCGCAACCGCATCAACTCTCCCCACCGCCGACCCATCGACAAGCACGGGCGGCAGATATCCTTCCGACTGTCTTAACAGTAGGAGATCTCTAAAGCACGTTTCTGTGTGATGCGGATGTTGTCGTCATCGTAAAAGGTCAAACGGGCAACGTGGGAGTAGGCGTTGTGGCTTCCAGGTGGTTGCTCTCATTGTAGTTTTTTTATTTATTTATTTTTTTAATGGCGGTTTGTGTTTATGGTTTGGTTTCACATGTGACGACACTCAGCAGTGTAGGCAGCTGTTTTCTAGCCTCGGGAACAGAGTTAGTCATTATGCTAATCTGAAATGTGACGCAGAGACAGTGCGCTTTACTTCTGCCTAATGGACATTGACATTAGGAAATTCTCAGCATACTCCGAATGCACACCGATATTGTGAGTGCATGCATATATTTGCATGCATGTCTATCAGCAGATGCAGGAGAGTCTAATTGTTTTAATGGCGGCAGAGCAGTGAATGATTTCGCTTTGACTCTTAGCTAAACCCTTCATTTTCTCACAGTTGGATTGAGTGAGAGCAGAAACATCTTTTATTCTGCTACATCGTGGTTAATATTTTACTGGATCTACAGTTACATAATTCAGAGATTTTATAGGTCAGATTGCATTATATCCAAAAGTTTCTAAAAAACTTCTGGACATGGTCTAACTTGAAAATACATTTATCCGCAGTGTGCCAAGGCTAAACCTTAATCAGGCAAATGATTTGGGAAAAGGAGAAGCTATCTTAAGTAGGAAGTAGCTGTAACGCCGCAACCAATCAACATTCTGCACATAGTGTAGGAAGAATTAGAAAACATCTTTACACCGAATGACAACTTTTAATAACACACAAAAATCGGAATCATGAATATATCTCAAGAACTGTAGACAGACTGGGTAAATCCCAGGATATGAATGCTTTACAAGATTCTCAGAAAACAGAGACTTGTTGAGTATCCACTGAATCATTCACTTCCCATTAATGTCTATGTAAGCGGCCAAGCTATTCATTAAGATGGTGTCGTGATGCATTTCAAAAGACTGGACGTCGTGTTGCTGCTCCTTATTCATGTAAAGTTGAAGTCTTGGCTACATTAGGCGAACCAGTGCAAGCTGGACACTTCTGAAAAACTTATAAACTAATCGTTGGTAATCTTTAATGAAGACGGGTTCAGCAGCTGTCTCCCCTCAAATGTTTCCAGAAACTTTTTCACAACATAAGTTCCAAACGAGTCACCGTGCAGGTCTGGTTTGAAATGTGGGAGCAGAGAGTCCAGTAGGGAAACAGTTGTCCCATCAGGTGCAGCCAGTGTTTGCTTGGCTGTAGGAGGGTGAATCCTGTGTTGGCTTCCTGTTGATGAGTGTCAAGATCGCCTAATCGTACGCCCACGTAGCGTCTTAACGTTAGGGAGGAGCGCTTTCCCTTGCATCTAAAACCACTGCTGCAGACGGTTGCAATTGTAGATGAACCTGCGATCTCGAGGAAGAAATTCCACAGAATCCACAAATTTAACAGATGACATTAAACATGGCAAAGAGGCAAGAAAAGAGTACAATATATGAATGCAGTTCGCTTCTAAGCCCCTAGAATCCATGCAGCATTAATGTACACAATGAACACAATCAACAGGTCACTTTGGTGAATGACCTGATGAGGTTCATTTACAAGCTTAGCAGGATTTTGAACTAACTCCAAGTGAACGCTCAGGAACCTTTAAAAACAAAGTCATGTTGGCGATCTCCAGCGAATTCAAAGCTGTGAAAATGCAACGGTGTTCCCAGACAGTCTGTTTCTCCTGCACCAAAACTAATGGAACAGACCTGGACGGCTTTTGAAGTACGACCAATGAGAATTTGTTTTGGACCAGTGGACATAGAAACTAGAGAATTGGAGATTCATCACAGCTGTATGTGTTGTTCATATAGATGATCAACCAGTGTTTGAATGATTAGCAAATATTTTAAATTCTCATGTAACCTTCATATACCGTCCTGAAAATTCAACATTCATGTCCTACTAGCTGCAAGTTGATTTAAGAACCTTGACAATCACTGTGTTTGATTTGGAGTGTAGCGATGAAGGATCCTCGTGTTTTCCAAACCGTACAAGTGTCTAATTATTCTGAATGACACCATAATGTGTGCTGTCCCTGTTGTAGCTCGAGACATGATTACACAAAAGCAATTAGACTTGCTGTGCGATGCCTCTTCATACTGCATCGACATTATTGTTTAATTAGTCCTTTTATTCTTTGCTTCCCCTCCTCCTCGTTTAGTTTTTTTACATAGTAGGTCGTGAAGAGATACAGGAAGAATTGTGAAACAGAGGGGAAGACATGCATTTCATTCCTTGATCTGGATTCACACCCAATATGTTGCATTTACATGAAACACCACTTTGCCCACTGATCTATCAGCACGCCCCCAACGCAGAGCGTTTTAATAAACAGATCTGTGTTTTTCTGTGCCTCCGGGACAGCAGTGATTCAGCGACCTGTCACTATGGTGTGTGATAGCTGGATAGGAGTTGGTCCTGTGTCCCAGCATGTGATGTCACACCAGTGTATATTTCCGTGGAGAACAATCAGAACAGATGCATAATGTAATGGTCTTTAGGGTGTAGTGCCTGTTGAGGAAAACAAATTCACAGTTTCCAGCAGTGACATCATTGCTGCTTGTTTCTACAGTCATGTGTGTTTTTCATATGTTGGCAGGGCCGTTGTGTCCAATAGAAAGGGATGACCTACATTGAGGGGGATGTTTGCTTTAATTTTTAGCAAAGTTGAGTCAATATAGCAGAACTCTAAACACACTTGACTGCTTCAGAGAGTTTCTGATTGAACAGGAATGTAATTTTAATGAATTCAGGCAAATAAGAGCAGGCTCTGGTTGACTGTGTTGAGGCACTTTTTTTTTTTTAAAGAGGCCTGACCTTGTTAGTATCATAACAAGCAGTCGGTTCATTTGTAGTTGGGCGGATGGTGTCAGCTCCACACGTGTGCCTACTGTACGTTCATGTGTTTTGTACATGTATGTCTGGTCAACATGTGCAGGTGAAAGAGGCTGTTGGGGCCAAAATAAACAGGATTGCCCAGTCAGCTCTTGGTCACGAGGTTTATCTCTGAGTGGGCATCTTTTCTGCAAAACATGACAAAGATAAACACTGGTAGCTGGCGTGCACCTTTCTCTGTTCTGTACATTGAGTGTATAAAAGGATCAATGAAGCCTCCGTGACGTGGCCCATAGGTTTCCTGGGTTTCCTGAAGAGCAGATTTGAGCTCTGCGGTGGCTCCAGCTGTCACCGTGTTGGCAGGGCCGACTCTTTCTAACTCCCGGCTAATCCAAAATGACTAAAGAGGTAGAGATGGAGTGGAGCTGAAGTGAGCCATGCAAATATCTCTGGGCCAGTGAGCGGCCTGTGATGGCACCAGCCTGTCTTGCAAAACAAACGCACTCCTAATTATGCATAACTATAAGAATTTGTGTAATTTAAACAGATGAGTTACATTAAAATCCATCTTCTGTATCGTTGTTGTGAGCAGGAGAATTATCTATAGAGTCCAAAACCTTCTTTTGTACCAGGCTGTAAACATGTTTATTTCTGCCTCAAAGATGGACGTTTTAACATGGGGGTCTGTGAGGAATGACTTGTTTTTACAACCAGCCTCAAGTGGCCTTTTAAGGAACTGCAAGTTTTGGCACGTAACATTGGTTTAGTTTTTCAGACCCATAGGTTGCTGCTTGGTTCGGTGTAGAAAACTGGAAGGTCCCTCTGAGAGGACATCCTCTGCCAGGCCAAATGTCCTAACTTGCAATTTTTATCATTGTTTAAAACATTGATCCACATCTGTGTCAAAGTTTGTTGGATTTTTTTTTGTTTGCTCGTGCTCCACTTCCATCCAGTTTCATTAAATTCGGCACGATAGTTTTTTGCATAATTCTGCTGAGAACACTAAAACTCACCTCTACCTGGGCAGAAAAACCTGGCATTCATGAAGAGTATTTTGCTATGTTTTGACCATTAAAACATTTTATTGTTTATGTGACATCATTTTCATTTACATTTTCCACTTTTATGAGGGTTTTTTGTTCTGTATAAATGACCAAACCTGCTGCAACTCTAAATTTCAATAAAACACTTCAAAATTCTCCCCAAAATTCACAGCTGCCTAACTTAATTAAATACAACTTACATCGAATTGGGTTTGATTACCTTAAAAAAAAGATCAAATGTGTTTGGATATATTGTTGAGGAAACTTGAGCTCTGTAGCTGAACCCTTAGTGTTTCTTTAAAACTATGAAAACCTGTGAAGACCTCAACCAGCTGCTTTTCTAATTCCACACTCCTTCTTTCTTCTTTCAAATATGTAAATGCTAAAAACAACAACAAAACTTCAAAGCAGCCCAGTAAACTTAATCTGATTTTCAATCAGTGACGGCAGTCCAGTCATACGTTCATGTGGCTTTAAGCATAAGGTCTTTATTTTTTCGCCACTATAATGAATTCACAGACGACTATTTCTTGCTCAAAATCTTGTGATCACGTTGTTTTCGCCAACATTTTTTAGAAACAAAACCTCACAGTATTGAAGCCTGGGTTGAAGTTTTAATTGACTATTATTTAATCACATATTTACAAATTTTTCATGGAAATTTTACCAATTTTCAGACTGAACTTTACTTTGGCAAACATGACATGTTGACTCGTGGTTCGTTCAAGGCAAGTTTTAGTTATCAAAGAGATCAATAACCAGAATTTGGAGCTGATATACATCTGCCGTGAACACAAAAGGGTCGTCAAAATTTAATAAAACTGGACCTCCTACAAAAAACTTATTCAAAATGCTTTTGTTATTTATCTTTTCTATGTTTAATTAAAGGAGACATTTTCAACATTTATCCTTCAGCATTGCTTGGCTTTTCTTCGTTACGTAATAAATCAGTTCTTCGGGTGAGATCGTGCTCGAGATCACAAAGCTGCTTCATAGCCAAAGGAGGTACATTTCAGCAACAGTGTTTCTTCTAGAATCAGTGAAAAGATATTAATACTGATAACTGGACAAATATCACATCTGATAATCTGCCAGGCTGATGTTCAGTTGACCCCTAGCAAAGACTACGTTAGAAACACAGAAAAGCGTGTTTATCCTCCTAAGAGTAAAGCACTGTTTTGCACTCGGGCTACAAAACGGGAGAAAAGCGTCGCAAATAGCCGCCTCAGGACAAGCTGGGCTGCTGGCAGGTGTCTAATTGGCCACTTCTGGTCTACTGAGAAACAGTTGAGGCTGGCAGCTGCAAATGGGACCATCACCTACTATGGAGAGCGGTTAAACGATGATGATGATGACAGGGAGCAGCGCAGCCTCATGAAAATGAAAATATGTAGTGCGGTCCGTGACTGCGGCTTACCAATCATGGTGCCAGATTTTCAAAATGGAAATGTGGCCTGTGGCTTCGATGGGCCACAAAAATGGAGGGTTGATTTCTGAATTATATCCTCGTTTTACCGTCACTGCTCACGTTGCTCATTCATTATTTTTTACGTGCTGGACACAAAGGATAGTGCGCCGTGTACGGTGTGTGGGGTTGACTCCGCTGTCGTAGCTGCGAAAAGGCGTCAATCCAGTTTGACTGGATTTTGCTTTCTCTTCTTCTGTGTCCCGAGGAGCCACAATATTGTCCTTTCCACTTGGTTTGTGTACTTTTAAAAAGGGGCTTATCCCATGTTTTGAATGACAGTTGAGCGACAACAGCGACTCCAGTGTCTGTAAATCTGCCTCGCTACTGATAATAACATGTCCAAAGCCGAAACAGATGCTTTGCGGAGCAGTGATTGGCTCTGTGCAGCTCTGCTTTAATTTGTTTTAACACCTCTCCTAAGCAACTGCCCACAGAGGGGACTGTTACCAGAGCAGAAGAGCGTGACTTGCAAACACTAAAAAAGCAACTGTCGGCAAGACCAAACACCACCCTTCTGAAGTCCTGCCCTTCCTCACACAATGCCAGGAACTCTGCATCGGCATTCAGTAGTAAATCAAATAATGCTGTCTTTGTTTCATTAAGTATTTGAGAAGGGCAGCTCTGTAGTTCAGTGCTGTTGAGAAGGCTTCCTTTTGGAGCACATTAAACTTGTTGTTTAACTTTGATTTTCTGCATGTGTGTTCGAGTTGTAGGCAAAACACAGCGTTGTCTCTTTTTATAACCTTCTTAATCCCAAAACTACACATGTGAAGAACATTATTTTCTGTAAAAATTGCAAAAATTACATCATTTGTCAGGTTGTAGAAATTCAAACAAAAAAAAAATGCTTTTTTTGTTGTTGTTTTTTTTCCTTCTGTGTGTCACTCATGGCATCGTAACCTTGTCACACTGCACAAAAGGTGTTTTTGAGTCCTCACTGCTTCTAGCCAAAGTGGTGCTGCTTCCATAGAGGTACAGGATTTATATTGCAGTGAATTTAAAAAAGAAAAAAAACCACCCAGAAATGTCTTGATGTTCAGAGGGTTAACTTTAGAAAGAAAGTCACGGGATGAAGAGATATAGAGGGACTTCTATATTTAGGAGTTTCAAGTCAGATTGGACGTATCTGTCGTATCTGTCACATCTCTCTCTGTGTTGATGTATCTGTGTTTTACCAGTAATCTCCTTAACTACAGTCCACATCGAGAGCTCTCCATACGGAGCGGTGTACCTGTCCCCACCGCCGGACAACAACTGGAGAAGGTGAGTAGCGCCTCGGTCGAGCCGCTGACAGAATGCTTATTGTCTTCTCTTCCTCCTCTAACTAGATTATTTTACAGCAGGAACTGTTTCCTCCTGCCAGCGGGTTTCCTGTATCGAGCTTCTGTGTGCCTACCGCTGTTTTCTTTCTAAATCCAGACGCCGGCCATCTCGATCAAACACAAATCAGAGATGTGAATAATCAGTAGATGCGGAGCTGAGGCAGGGCGATGGGTGGAGTTGTTGGCCTTGATTGTTGCACAAATGTTCCAAGTGTGAGAAAGCTATGTTAGCCCTGGGAAGGCTGCATCTAACTAAAGATGTTTGACAGATAGCCTTTTGCTGTAAAGGTCATGCCCAACAGCGGTCGTCCCACTGTTTGGGGATTTTATGTTGTCGCTGCCCTGTGGTGCACAATCTCCACCTTACCTGAAATTCAATCTCAGTGTCTGCTGAAAAACAATGCAACAAAGACTGGCTGGCCTTGACGTGAAGATCTCTTTTTTTTTTCCAGCTCTGATCGCGCCTACGTCGAGCAGGCAGTGTATTGGTAGACAGCTTTTCCTCAGTGTTTACAAGGGAGTGAATTATGGGCCTGTGATAAAAAGCTCAGCCAAGCTCCTCCCCACTCACTCTCTTCCAGTCTTGCTCCGTCTCCACATTTGTGTTTTGTGTGCTGGCTTGGCCGTCCGCCAGTCACCCAGCCTCAGCTCCTTCCACAGCAGCGCCACAGACGCTGGCCGGGCCCAGCGCTGAGCGTACTATAACAGCTTGTACTGTAGAAGTGAATAAGGCCCACGCCCTCTCGTCATTGTTGACAGCACAAAACAGGTTGGCTGACAAACGTCCTCGCGGAGCAACCAGACGTCAGTGTTCTCGGAGTGGGTGTGTTTCTCGGGGAGCCATGTGGCACAAAGCGCTGAAAGCAGACTCTCACGTTTAATTTAAGCGGCGCTGCCTTGATCCAGAATGTGTTTCTGAATGAAGGATTGAGCATCAAGCGGTCTAAAGTTAAACAGGAGTATTCTGTCATGAAGGCACGTGCAGGCTTGGCTGGTTGACCTCGTGTACGTCATCTGTGCTGATCGTCTGAATTGATTAGAGGAATCTTTCTGGAGTGTTACTCGCTTTTGTTGCAGGCTATAAAGTGATGTCAGCAGCAGCTAATGGAAAAACTATGTTTTTTTCATCACTGTGCATTGTTTTTGTGGAAACACAATTCTCATACATAGTCTGCATGTATACTGCAATCTTCATACCTTTGGAGTTGTGAAAATGACTTTGTTCAACCCTGCTAAATTGTAGTTTATCTCTACCTTATGCTACTTGTCCTCCTCCCTCCCGTTGATTATTGCTTCTCTTCCACCAGCCATGCCCCTCTGAATATGATTGGCATCGGCTCCGTCAAGTCTCTGCAGGCCAGATCTATCCTCCTGCTCCAACTTGCAAGCAGATTGTTGTCACAGTGTGCAACAGGGATAAACTTCCCCCTCAGCAGTGGATTTTGGCCCACCTCACTGTCACAGGCACATATTCATAACACTGTACACAATTTCCAAATAATTCTTATGCCAGTTTGAAGCAAACTTTTGAAATGTTGCAAAATAACGAAGAAAAGGGAAAATTTGAATTAGGCTGGTTTCGATTAACTGCTATAGACTGAATGCACTGGGCTGCATGGTGTCGTCAGAAGGTGCCGGCAAAAGCTCCGTTACACATGTGGCTGCCAACCGCTAGTGAACCTCGAGCGAGAAGAAGAAACCAACAAAACCTTGGTCGTCTACGAGAGAAAAAACTTCAATTTGAAAAGTTGTAGTTATTCTTTCATGGCAGCTGGACGTGTTTCATGCTGTCCACAGGCGAAGATAATAAAAGAAACAGCAACTGTTCATCAGTCATGTGAGGTGAATGTTTGTGATGTCAGAAGTTCATTTACAAAGATGTTTTCATCAACCGTCCTTTTTGGAAAAACCCAGAAATGGCCTCGAGTGAGTGTAAAAAGTGTATTCCAAAATTTGGGAGGTTTTTAGCAAAGGTTGCGGTTTCTGTTGATGTTTTTCTAATGCAGTACTGCAGAAGGCACGTTGTAGAAACACAACTGTACATTACCAAACAGACCACCCAGACCTATTTTCTTATGTCAGTCTGTGTGCTTACTGTTGGAAAATGCATACAAATTTGAATCAAAAATGATCTTTTTTGGTTGATTATGTATTGAGCTTGGTTTAGTAGTTTAGTGAGTCGTGTGAGCTCACTTTTAGGACAACGTTGATATTTCTATATGGCTTTTGTCTTTTTGTTTTTTTGAAGATGCAGCCAGGAGAAACATGAGAGCTCCTTGCTACTGTTTGTTATTTCTAAAAGATGACTCGGTGCTGTGATGGAAACAGTTGGCTAATTATCTGTACAGAATTTTAACCTCTTTCAAAAGCTCTTAAAACACGGACTGTATATAAAGAGGGAGGAACACTGAATGACGTCACCTGTAGGTTTCCTGATGAGCGTATTTGAAGCTCAGTAAAACCAAGTTTATTTCTGCTGTAAAGTTTGGTGTTTTGGGGTTCTGTGAGGGATCGACTAGCTTTTGTTGCCAGCCTACAATTAATTTTTTAGCTGCTTGCTTTTAAAGAAAATTAACGTGAGCATTAGATAAAAATCTTTGCGTAGAGCTTGTGTTAAGAAAAGCACAAAGACCTTTAAAACCAGACAAGAATTTCACAGTTTTGACATCCAGTATCTGTCAGAAAAGCAGTTAAGAACACTTGAAGAGAAACTCAGTATAAATATACAATCCAGGATGTCCCCTAATAATTACCTGACGGGGTATACCATCATACTGTATCAAAACAGCAACACAAATCCACAAAACTGTCACTTACTACAAAGTGTGTTATAGATTAACATGTGACAATCATCCAGGTTGATAATTGGTGGACTAATTAAAATATCTAATTTCAATAGTTTGCACGAGTTGTGATTTTTTTATGTAAAAGGAGCAAATTGTGCCCCAGTAATACCAAGCTTCTTTGCCTGATGTAGTCGACTCAGCATTTTTAAATGTTTATGTCACAAATTAGGCCGTGATTAATGACATTACAAAAGCAGCCTTTTGCTTGTTCTGTAAGCTGTCTATGTGGGCAGTATGAATGAACAGTGCATAGAGTAAGCTTGCTTTTGCACAGTCAGAGTTGTGTTTTCACTCTCAGGCTGCAGGAGGAAATTGTAGCTTGAATCAAGACATAACACGCTGTTGGAGGGGAAATGGGAAATCTGTCTGGGCTGAAGTTTTGCCAGATCTGGGAGGCTCTTCTTCCACTCGTGTGCTGTGAAGTGCCATTCAAGAAGATTCTCTTTTGTTAATGTACTGTACATATTTAAAAACCATTCTCCTTTTATGCAAAGAACAGATCACTGGCTACAGTTGAGAACCATCCTTGGAAATGGTCTTAGGCTGTTGTGTTGTTGCAGTGAGAAGCAGAGTCCCTGCTTGTCCGTCTCAGGGGAGAGTGGGGCGGTAAGTGTTTACAACGCCAGCTACATCTGCACTGCATTATCACTAGTCAGTTGTGGAGAAGAGCCACAGAGCTCTTTAACTGTTTCCCTGCTTCAGCTATCATTACAGTAAGCCCTCTCCCAACTCCCAGCATCTCGAGCACAGAGAACCGACACACATCTGTGAGTTTGCACACAACCGCTGAACACTGAACAATGGAAGAGAAAAATGTGCAGTCAGCAGGCATGTTTTAAAATGCACCACTTACTAAAGCAGCCCTGTACAAAAGTTATAAACACTTGAGATGTTTAAATTCTCATTCATTAATTGGGTTAGGCATCGAGAACTGATTCCAAAAAAATCATAAAGTATAATGTCACTCAGTTTTGCTCGCAGCAGTATCAAATAAACTGTGTCCTGCAAACACCCACCGTATGTCTGCTGCTATCTGTCTGCGCCATCATGTGAGTTAAATGATCATCCGTCTTAATAAATGTTGAGTCCAGCATTGTTCTCAGTTGCCCTGCTCAGCTGTTGCTGAGTTGTTCGATTAGCAGGCGAACAGCACAAGTTGTGTGATTGTCACACCTCAATCTAGTACATGCTGTGCTCGAAAACATATTACAAGGATGGGATTGGAGTCTTATTGTTGCATTAAAGAAGCTAAAGTAAACACGAAAATATAAACCAGTAAAGAGACCACTGGCACTGCCATTGTGATTACTGGTTTAGTGTTTCTGCTGGTCACGTTTATTTATAGTAAACTCTACTTTGCACAACTCTGCAGTCAAGAATGCAGGAGGACGTGATGGTAACATTAGATGATTAGGGAACCCTTTATTCCTCTTCTATGACAGTGAACACAACACACAGACTTTGAGTAACTGTTATGCCTTTGGAGGCACATTACTGAAGTAGCTTTACTACGCTTTCGAATAAAACTTTCCTTTGCCCAAGAATCGTAAGGAGCGTGGTGGAGAATAGGGTGGTAAAAGGTCTGCAGTGTACGTAGGACAGAGACAGAAAGTGATTAAGAAAAAAAAACAAAAGTCTACGTCACCACCTTCCTTAAAGGGGATGTGCAGTTAGTTAGTTACTCACTCACTTGTTAAACATATAATACCTATATAATTTTATCTAGAATTCATCATACATCCACCCAACTGGTCGAGGCAGATGGCCGTCCCTCCCTGAGCCTGGTTCTGTCGGAGGTTTTTTTTCCCCTGCGGGGGTTTTCGGTTCCTTCCCACTGTTGCGGACTGCTTTTGGACTGCTGAAGCTTATAGGGAATCCAAATGTTTTGGATTGTTGGGTGTTTCTGTTTCTGCCTTTGTTAAGCGCTATGAGATGACTTGTTTGTTAAGCGCTATGTGATGACTTGTTGTTGTAAATATGCGCTATACAAATAAAATTGAATTGAATTAAGGGTTTTTACCTTGATTAACGGTGATGGGCAGTGATGGAGGACTAAGGCGTCCTTCACTTAGGTTAAAGTATGTAGGCATCGTTCTGTCTCCACTTTACCCTTATCCCAACCAGGTGAGGTGGACGGCTTCCTTCCCTGAGCCTGGTTCTGCCGGAGGTTTTTTCTTCCTCGTAGAGGGCAGTTTTTTTCTCTCCAATGTTGCTCAAAGTGAACCCAAAGGATGCTTGTGATTTGTTGGGTTTGTCTGTATACATTTTGTAAAGTCGTCACCTTACTATGTAAAATGCCTTGAGGTGACATATGTGTTGGTGCTATGTAAATAAAATTACATTTAATGGAATGATTAGAAAGCTGCACTGTTATAGTCAAAATCCAATCAGAACCAGTTTTATTGTGAAGTAGATGTTTACATATGAAGACCTTGCAGCAAATCCAGGGAACTGTAAGTGATAAAAACAGTAATATTACGATGTGCAGTTTATTTACAATGTGCAGGAATGTGCACATTGCAAGTTGTTCGCCTGAGAATGTGCAAATTTACGCAGCATATAAAAGTATATATAAAACATATAAAAGTAATCAGTGCAGAAAAAAGTCTCTGACTGTTACACTATAATGCAGTATGTCATTACATTATTATTACTCCTACATCGATGTAAAACTGCGGTCATGGTGACCCTAAGCACCTGCAACTCAAAGAACTGGATTTCAGGAATTAAGAGGAGGAATTTATTCGCAGAATCATCAAAATACAAAATATGCCCAATCAAATCTATGATGCAATATCCATCAGGGAGGCGCAAACTGAGTTCGTAGCATGACAACACACCCAAACATACAGGCAGCCATAAAGCGACAAAAACAAGAGGTCCTGTGAGAGACAGTTTGGCCTCTGCAAAACCCTGATCATCGAATTACTATGGGATGACATGAAAAGATAGAAAACATCCTAAATCCAAGGACTAATTGAGCAAAGTTCCTCTAAGGAACTGCAAAAGTGTACCTTGGAGAATTTCTGCAGTTTTAAAGAAAATTGGCGTTTGTACCAAATGTTGATTTGATTTCCTTTTTGTGGTTTTCTGAACTTTTGCATGAAGATATACGATACACGTACACATCTGCGAGTTTCTATTAAGATGGCCGATCTCGAGCTTTGTGGCATCAGACCTTGCAGGCAGCGGGCCAGTGCTAAGGGATTGCCAGGCATGACAGAAATGCAGGGGAACGGAGCTGTTCAC
The DNA here is from genome assembly GCF_000690725.1 of Stegastes partitus. Taxonomy (NCBI): domain Eukaryota; kingdom Metazoa; phylum Chordata; class Actinopteri; family Pomacentridae; genus Stegastes; species Stegastes partitus. The sequence goes on along the minus strand of NW_007578826.1, from coordinate 115,167 downwards.
ATAGCCTTTAACCGCTCCACAATCAAGTCTGGCCAACAGATTTTATCATCGTTCTGGATTTTTCAGTTAAAAAAAAAAAAAAAAGTTGTGATTTCCCAACTTTGTCCATCTGCAGTGAGTCTGGCTGTGATTTTTGATATCCACCATCTGTCCTTTTAGAGTTTACACAAGTACCGTGCGTGTTCATAAATGAGGTGTGTTCGTATGCTGGTGTCTGGAAGGAGGAGTTCTTTTAGGGGACCTGAGTACAGCTCTGAGTCCCTTCGGAGACCATCTGCTTCAGGGTCAGAGCCTCGATCCAGTCCCACGCCCTCCATCTCCTCCATTCACCCATCTTTGGCCTGCTGTTCCTGTACCAGCCTCTCTCGGGATGAAATCTCAGACCGAGCTCCCGGGAGACTGCACTACAGAAAGGCTTTCCAGTAGAGACAGCTTACAATTTTTCCACCACTGCCTCTTTGGGAGAAGTCGTGGATTTTTCTTGAAGGCTTTTATCCTCCATGTAGGTAGTCTGATTGCTGCTTTCATATGAAAAAGCCAGTATTTATACTCCCGCTTACCCTAAAATCACATCATGAACTTGGTGCCCTTAAAACTCAGACACTCCAGACTGCTGCTCGGGGAAAAGGAAAAAAAAAACACAACCAGTCTTGGATAAAATTAGACTGGTTTACCCCTTTAAACTATCAATCTCTCCGTTTTTAAACTCACAGCTGAAACAAAATCAACATGTCGCTGTACAAAAGGGATATTTGTTGTGGGATGGGTGGAGTGCAAACACAGCTAACCTGCATTCCAACGCCTACGTCACATATCTAAATATAAGTAAAGGCTGTACACCTCACAGTGTCAAGCGTTTACTTAGCCAGGTAATGTGACATACGCTGAGGTGTTTTAGTTCTTCTGCTTTTGTTTTGACGCTGCTCATCAGTGCATGAAAGGACGGTGTCGTGTCAGAGATGGCCCCCTGTAGTATGATTGGAGACTTACAGGCTGTAATACTAATAAAGCTTCCCAGTAACACCAGTCTCGTTCATCGTGTAATGAATTAAGTGTTTTGGAATTTTAGCATGCTAGTCAGTGGCAAGTCATTTGTGGTAGTTTTGGTTAATCGGTCACACGCACAAAGTAATGATCCCAGCTGACACTGTGATAGGTGAGAATGGAGTGAACACTTACATTCACAGTTTACATCACTTGCATTTCTTTGGACTGTGACAAGAGCATTCAAAGGCCACACGGAAACAACCACCCAGCAAATTCAGACCCAGGACCTTCTTGCTGGAACCACCACCCTCTAATTTATTCGTCTTTAATCAGTTTAACACTCGCAAACCAACAAATGTGTAATTAAAGGCGTTAGGATTGTTAAAGATGTATGGAGGGTGGCAGGAAGGAGCCTTCTGCCCAGGGGCCCTAATGGGTTAATCCAGCTCTGTTGCCCAACGTTTCTATGAGTAACTAGTACGACTGTAGTCAACCAAAGACAATGCCGTTTGAGTGAAATCATACCTGCTCTTCAGTGGAGAAAAACAACTGCACGTTATCTGCAGATGAAATGTGCCACAGTTCATCGATTGCCCTGCCTTGTTAGCGTAGATAAACGCTGAAACAAAAACATTAAAAGCTGGTATTTGCAGCACATTAAACCATTTGAACGTGATTATTTCATGCCAAAATGAAGACTTGTTGAAAGTTTCCCCTTGACTTTTTGGCTATCAGTTTGAAAAACATGCAGTCAGTTAGTTAGTTAGTTTGGAGCCCAGAAAACGTTCAGTAAAGGTTAGATAAGTTAGACCTCGCAGACTCATTTAGGTTTGCCCAGTTTTGGAAATGTGGCAGTGTTTGTAGGTAGTGTGTTCCTCTTGCTGTCAGAAATAATGGATTTCTCCTGATGAAAGCAACACTGACGATTGTCCAGTCAGGTTGGATGAGAGCATATCGACCAATAGACCTTCACTGAGGCCAATGCCCTGTCTCGCAGTTTCAAAGAAAGTTTTCTTGATCTGCACGTGTGTTTCTTCCTGTGGCTTCGCGCTCCCTCTCGAGTTTCATGAAACTGGGTCGGGCAGTTATTGTGTAATCTCCTCGACAGACAAACAACGCTGAAAACATGTCTCAGCTCTCACCTTCGCGTGGGATAATAACATCGTACCCATCAAGTTAATTGCTGAGACCTGTGAATGCTGTAACACTGCAAGAAAAACTTTGTCTCTGCGAAGTGTTCCTCCACGTTAAGCCCTTCAGATAATCTGGCTCAGCAGTTGGCTTGTTTACAAACCTGATTATTTGACTCCTTGTGTTTTCCCTGTCCGACTCCATTCTAGAGACGTCGGTATTGTTTTATCATAAATACAAGAAACGAATGCCAAAACACAGAAATAAGATCCACAATACATGTGTTATTTTAAGCTAAAAAACAACTCTGATGTTTTGTTAGATATATTCTTGTACGCAGGATTGCCAGCAACATAACTGAATAGAGGGTGGTCCAGTCATTTATATGAGGTCTGCTTGAGTTCTCCTGTCGGCCATGTTGCCTTTTCAGAAGACTAGTTGTACCAGTTAAGAGAAAAACAAACTGCTTCTATGTACTTTAAGTCTACGAAAGAGTCAAGACCCCTTTTTGCTGAACGCTTCAGAAAAATCCACTTAGTCACTGTTCCCACTCCATCATTTCAGGCTTTGACAATGACTCTTCACATGGAATTGTTTACGCTGTTTCTCTGTCCGGCCCGCCTTTTCTCTCCCCATTAGATATGGAAGAACAGCTCGCGACGGCTCCTCGGCTGCAGGTTTCTGAACCTGGCCTGCAGTCATTCTTCTCGTTAACACTCCCGTCTTTGTTTCTCGTCTCTTCACTCTGCTTCTAATTTATCCCGTCTTTCCGTTTTTCCCTCAAATAAGTAAAACGGCATTGTGCAGCGTCTTGAGTGTTTTCCAGGGTCTTTCTTCTCTCCACACACGCGCCAATACAAACATGTCATATTTTTAACCAGGATATTTTCTCCTCTTCACCAGCTTATGGAAGGAGCCAGGGGTCTCTCTCTGCTTTCACCCACTAAATTTGTCTGTCGTGCTTTTCCTCTGTCTGTCTTTTGAAGGGAACAGCAGCCATGGACTGAGGAAAAACGGCCTGGGTTTAGATTAATATCACAACTCAACAGGTGACCCTTGACCCCGCCCTTCCCCCCTCTGTGTCTTTCTTTCCCTCGGTCTATCTTTACCGCTTTATCCTTCGCTCGCACAGGCCAACAATTCCGTTCTTTGTCTTTTCGCAATCTCCCCTCGGCTACATAACGTTTCTATCCTCTGCAAATCTCCGCCTGATTTGTAACATCTCAATAATCCTCTTCTTTCTTCCTTTGAAGCGCCGAGATAACGGCACACAGAGTCTCGACTGCAGACCGTTGTGGTCGGTTTATTAGTTGTTTTTTCTCTTTGTAGTTTTTACACTCATCTCTTTCAGTCTGGTATTTCTGAAACATTAATTGTCGTACTAACCCAGCTTCTAGGACTCACGGCTGCTCTGCGGTCTAACATCAAGGCTCCTCATTCACATTTTCTCACTTTCAGCCTTTTTACACCCTTCTCAAAGTGATGTGCTGTTTTTTGAAAAGTTTGTGTTTTTGTTGGACCAATACAGAGAGGAGTTCTGATTACATCCCCAAAAAATGTTGGTTAGAATTTACATGAACAGTTGCCTTGTTTTGAAAAAAGTGATGCGCTTTTGGTAATTTGAGGAGTTTCTTTTGAAAATGTATACTCCAAAAATATTGGGAAATTTGCTTATTTGCTGGATTCAGTTGGACACCAGCACGTCCAAAGTTTAGCTGTGTGAAGGAGCCAACTTTATCACAACATTAGCTAACATTACCTACAAATTCTAATAACGTTATAAAGAAAATGTTTGAATCAAGGATATTCATCGTTTCAAATAATGAGGTTAAAAGTTAACTTAGACACAACATGTAACTGCAGCATTCGCAGCGTGTTTACAGGATGTTGTCAGATTATGTTTCATGATAATCAAGGAAGAACGTTCTCCAAACAACCTTCAAAAAATGCTTTTAAGATGTTATAAAGGCCTCAGATGAGTAAATGTTTCCTGTAAAATGTAATAGTACCAATCGTAGAGCATTTTACCTGCAATATTCTGAGGATGTTTTGAGGGTTTTGTTGAGGTAACGCATTATAAAATGTTCCTGCAGTGTTAAATGATAGTAAAGAAGAACATTCAACATTAGGTAAACGTTTTAAGAATATTTGGAGAATACTGGTCCAACAGCGTTATCACCAAATATTTTTTGAATGTCTTTGGAGAAAGTTATCCTACCTTTGAAAAGGAATGTTTGGAAACTATAAATATAAAAATACATTTCCAACTGAAACGTTGGTGGAACCTTCACAGAATATTGTCAGAACAAAAAAAAAAAATCAAACTCTACATCGAACTATAGAAAACTAAAAACAAAAAGGCTGTTAAAGTCAGTATATCTCTTTATGTTACATTCATGCATATTAATCCCAGATTGTTATTAAAAACGTTTAATTCCACTGCTGATGTAAAAACAAACATCTTTATGAAGTAAAAGGTAAATAAACAAAATGCAAACCTAACCTGTCGTTTAGTGCTGCACAGTTTTTGATGCTAAACATTTTTAAACGTCAGTATTTAGTGCTAACAATGTGAAATACATTAAATGAGGTAGAAAATAGACACATTACCAATAATGGCTATTATTGATAATGATTTAATTACTAATTAGGTTGAAAAAACATTATGTTGTAAATGGGTGTTTAAAAAAAGGTCATTTATTAGTTGTGTGTAGAGAGTCTGGTGCCATGATTATTATCCCGGTGATATATTCCATTATATACGATACTTTTTCTACGTGAGCAGTTGGCATTTTACTGTTTTGCATTTGAAATACAGCGTATAAACTCTGTACACACAATGTTAAGTTTATTTACTCGTTTCCTATTTACATGGCACAATTACATCAGGTTCTTTATCGCCCCAGACTCCTAAATTAGTTATAAAAAGTGTGTGCGATGCAATAAAGTCTGTGGAAGCATCAAACTGAGTCAAACACAAGTGTGATTGCAGCACTTTTCTACAGCGAACCAGAAGGAAAGCAGGGATGACGCATGAAAGAAGCCATTGAGACTTAATGGAGCACAATAAAGAAAGCTCTCAGCTGAAGTGATACAGGCCTCAGCGGTTTGTGTGTTCAAGAGTCTGACACAAGTAGAGGAGAGTGTAAGTGTGTGAATTTACAGCATCACTAAGAAAATCAAATCAATTTGTCTAACAAAATCACAATCTAGTATTTGCAAAGATGGTGCCCTGTTGAAAGGGAAAAGCATCTCTGAGTAGCGCCAAAACTAATTGATGTTTATGTCGCGTTAAGGAGCGAGCGTCCCTCGATTTAGCTGCATCAGTGTAATTAGGGATAACAAATAATACGAGTTGACACAAGGTCTTGGTGGTGATTATTTCATCACAGAGCCAAAGTGTTTTCGTCACAGACTGATAAACATTTGGTTCGGCGCTGTGAGGGTGTTTATGTGTAAGGTCAGTGTGAGCCTGCAGATGAATGCAGCCTGTGTGGAGGCAGCGCAGAGACCGAGTGATTCACTGACCTTACGGCCACAAGAAGCCCTTCTGCCTCTGTCCAAGGTGCTGGAATACTTTGCATAATTTTTCTCTCCCCTCCTACACAGAACCAACTCAGACTCTGCTCTACACACAAGCGCTATGAACCCGAACCCCCAGGACCCGTTCGGCATGAACCAGCAGATGGGTCGAGGTCCCCCGCAGCGCAATGGTGAGGCGAACACGCACACTCAGTCACAGCACGACACGCTCACCTTCAGGGCCGCGACTGACCATCGCTGTCGCTGTCGACGAATCTGTCTCGATTGTTTGATTGATTGTTTGGGCTGTGAATGGTGGCACATGTCTGGCATTCAGGTTATTGTCACAAAGAAGGCACAAAAAAAGAAGAAATGTTCAAATTTAGGAAGTTGGAATCAAACTTTTTTTCAAATAATAGATGATTTATTATTTAGCAGTTGGCACTCACTCACTTTTTAAGAATTTGTCTTCTTCTGACATTTAATTGCTCGATTTAATAGTTGATTTTTAAAGTATTTCCACCCAAGAAAACAGACAGACAGTAATCCAAGCACCCTGTAGTCTTACTTTTGGAATTATTTTCTATATTCAAGCTGCTTTCAGACACTCATATCAGTCTGACTGGCATTTAACAAGTGTTACAACAGCAGAACCCCATTTTTCAAGCTCACTGTGGCCTCCAGAAACAGGAAAGCCAAATCTGGGCAGTAAAATTCAAAAGTCTCTTCTTTGCCCACTGTGCAGAAAGATGTACCCACAGTCTTTCAATTCATGCATTCCCCCATGTAGGGCTGTCATCGTCATAAAGTTTTAGCTGATTATTAAGTGTCACAAAAATATTTGCAGTTTAATAGTCTTTTACTGTTTGTTTTTATGCCAGTATTAGTTCTAGATTAGTGGCATTAACAACCCACGTAGTTGCTGCAAGTCCAACAAATCACCTCCTCCAAGTTATTCGGCTCTCTTTTTTCATTTGGCTTTAAACCAAAATGCGCCCGTAGCAGTGCTGTGTTGTTTGGCTCTGCAGCTGAATCCATGACGTTAATGTCGAAAGATGCACATTGAAACGCAGTCAGTGGTACATTAGAAGTAAAGCACTTCGAGATGAAGCGGTTTTTGCCGTTAAACCACAGCAGGAGAGGAGGCATGAACTGTGGAAACTGACGTGGAAACGGTGATCGACTAAGTTTGGTCAAAGTGTTTTTATACAAGTGAATGGAAGCAATTTTTACAATTATGTGAAATAAATAGTCGGCTAAAATAATAGAAAGTATGAACTGAAAGAACCATGAATTGAGTGACAAAGGAAGTAACTGATGGTGGCGTTTTGTAATGACTGTGACACGACATCAGGTGTGATGTTAAAACTTGAAATATCTGAAATAAATAGTAGTTGCATGTCTTCAGAATATTACTGACATAATTTCACTTTTTCACACAATATCCTTGTTCTAAACCTTGAACCGTCCCTTTGAGAGCAGCTTGTATTGTATTTAAAAGCATGAATACTGCATTAGGTGTTTGCTGTGAAGGCTTTATCGACTTAAGCTCAGTGCAGAAACACAAGAAAAGCATGTTAAATAGTAGTTAGTTCCTTATAATTACGGTAAAATATCCTGTTATTCAGATTTTTTTTGTCTGGCTACACACTGAATTCTAACATTTAATCCTGTTAAATTGTTATAAACCAACTGTTTATTTGCTGTGTCTGTTCGTTTTTGTTGTTTATGCTTTGAAAAATAGCTTCCCTTTTGCATTTAAACTTCTGCTCAAGCTTGATTTTGGGTGAAGTGCAGCTAAACCAGAACAGATTTGGTCTTGCGTGCGATATTGTAATCAAAAACTTGCAGTGTACTTTCTTGGAGTGAGTGTGAATGACCACGAGGAGCAGAGCTGACGGGAACTATTAGCATATGAAAAAAGTAGGTGGAATATTAACAGTGTGACACACAGCGCCGACAAGGACAGGAAACAGCCAAGTGAGACTAATTAGGATCCACTTGTGTATTGAGACATGGCCTGTAGCGCTCATTCAGTGAATTATACTTGAGAGCAGAAACCAGATCACCGCAGCTCAGACATTATGTGCTTTTAAGCTCCTCGTCCTCGGCCACTCGCAGTATGCAGGCTGCTCTATGCTCGGCCCATGTCATTGTAATCATGCTAGTTTATGGTGTTTGTGTTTCTGCTCCTCTGGTCATTCATTAACAGAGAACACAGTCCATCCAGCCAGCTGCTCTTCGCTGCCGTGAGCCACTCTGGGCTCAGTTACACAAACCGCCATTCATCTTTGTTGGTTTACAAAGTTCTGTGTATACTTTTGTAACTGGGCCAAAGACAGGGATTGAACTCCAAGTCAAAGAATCGATCTTCCTCCCTCTGTTCTCGCTCTTCATCCCTTCGCTTTCCTCTGATCTCAGCCCTGATGAAGTGAGAAGTTCTCCTCCGGTCGATTTCTACTCCTCGTGTTCAAATAGGATATTATCTGAAGATCTGGATGAGTTTAGAATACAAACATTCAAAGATAGATGAGTCACAAATCGCTGTGTGTGTGTGTGTGTGTGAGATGAACACCAGTCGGTGATTTCAGGTATTTTGTGTTTGTGATTGTCTCAGAACTCTTGTGTAGGATGTAGTTAACAATTATTCTTGATTGATCGTTTAGTTCTCTACATTGTTATGTCCAATTGACTATTCAAAATCCACAGGTTTCCAAGAACAGATGACATTCAAATCCAAACCTGCAGTGTGGAGCTTTTGTCTCCCCCTTTTGGCAGTGAAAGTAATTACACAAACAATGTTAATGCACGCTCATGATGTATGCCACAGCCTCTTTCGTTTTTAGACCCTAATCCTTCCTCCAAGTGCTGAGTTTCACTTTTATCTGGATGATCAGAAGCCTTTTCTTGGACTCATCTCAAGTTCACTGCACTTCTAGTTACTGCAGTCGACTCTCCGTCTTCACGCTCTGCAGACTGATCAGTGCTGGTTTGCTCAGCCATGGTTAGAAATAGACGGAACACAAAAAGATTTTTGTTCAATACAAAACAGTGACAAAGCCATAAATCATAATCAAGTTAAAAAAAAAAAAACAAGTTAAAAAAAAAAAAAAAAACAGTTAGCTTTGTTTGGTTGTTTAGTTTTCAAGAAATGAAAAGAACTGGAATCAATTTGTGCAACATTTTAGTGCCCACAGATGTTACCACGACTGGAAAAAAAAACATTTTAAGAGACTTTAAGCACAGGGATTTTAAGCTTATGTTAGGTTAATTTTCTGACAGAACTGCAGGTTTCACATGATTAGTTTAAGAAGTGTCCGAAAGTCAAAGATCCAACAGTTTTTCCGGTTTCTACATTTTGTTGCGAATATAATTGGTGTAACTGTGGTTTAAAAAAAAAAGAAAAGAAAATTCTTATTTATTTTTTTAATATGTAATTTGCCTTTTAAACCTGTCAGTAGGTTTTGGGGTTCAGAAAGTTAAACTGTTCAGAGAAAATATCCATATTAGCGTTGACAACACCTCAAAAAGCCTCCTGTGAGCTCATTACGGTTTTAATGTAATAATCATTCATTTATATGTTTAAGTCCTCAACCTGAAGACGCTGCAACTTCTGAACTTTGCCAGAAAAAAAAATATGCAAATGATCAGTCAGTTGAATAGTTCCGAGCGGTTTTCTATCAGTCTTCTAATCAAACCACTAATGGTTTCAGCTCCACTCTTGTGTGAAGCCTCATTCAGGGCAGAGATGGCAGACATATGATCGGGGTATTATAGTCAACTGTGTATGTAAGGAGGTAATTATATTTCCCCAAAGAGGAGCTGAGCTGAGCATGTAGTATATACAGCCTCTCGCATAGCCGGCTGTATATAGTCCAGCAGCACATGCTAGACATTTCTGTACAGGCTGTATATCATTTCCTCTAAAAGAAGACGCGACACAAACAAACGTGGTTCGTGCTGGTGAATGAGCAGCGCTGCCTCACGGCCCCGTGCATCAGCGCAGAGAGCTGCGATGCCCCAGGGCCTCGTTGACACCTCTCAAGGTTTCAGCGGGTTCTGAGTGGTGTTAAGCCCTGGCTGATTAAAGAAGCATCTAACCAGGAATTACAGCTATGAGTCACACTGCCGGGTGGAAACACTTAGAGGAGTTCTGCGGCACTGTCTTGCAGTGAGATTTCTTCTCTGCCAGTTGTTGTCCGTGGAAAAGCAGCAGCAGCAGCAGCCTCAGTCAGTGGAGATCTAACGTTACCTCTGCAGCTGACAGGGCTCTGATTGCTGGTATGCTCCAGCAGCAGCAGACGGTGATATTTTTTCTTAATCCTGAGCATTCGCAGCTCCCATATTGAGTGCATTGCACAGCGTGATCCTGCCAGGGACACAAGCCAGCCATTTTCCATCCCAGTTGTCCTGTTTCCGTCTTAGCTGCGACAGTGAGCTGCAGCGACTAGACACCTTTGAAGGGGAAATGTAACGATGCCAAGCTGCTGTATCGCCTCATTGTCCAGTCTGATCCAGCAGCCGAGGAGCTGCCTCTCACAATGAATGGGCCTCAGAGAGAGTGACAGCATGGAGGGAGAGGGAATGGGTGGGCAGCCGATCAAAGGGTAGTGTAAAGGAAGCTCAGCTCAAGTTTGAGCGATGAGGAGACTTGAAGGAGACATCAAGAGGAACACAAAATATTTTCCTAATATGCAACAGAAGTGTTGCACAGGAAGCGTGGTGGCGAACAGAGCAGTCAGGCACAGGAAAAGTTAAAAGAGAAGGCATGTGTGTCTATCATCAAGTCTGCAGCGAGGAAGAGAAAGCCTCTTTGTGACACAACAAACACAATGGCCCTCTCTTCGTTCCTCGTCAGTCTTTGAAACCCCCCCACCCAACTTCTATTTTCCCTTTCCTCATTTCTGTGATTAATAACACGATGCCAGATGCCCAGCTGTTGTGTTTATGAAACTGCGCAGTAATTGCAGAGGGCCTGTTCCTGTCAGAGGGGCTGCTTATTGTGCCAGACATGCTGGGATTATTCAAACAGCTGGTTAACGTTGAACATCCTCTAATGTTCCTCTGTTCTTGTTTTTGTGTCTTTGTTTATTTCTTCATCGATCATCCCTCCCCCTCTCCTGTTTGTTTGTTTCCCATGGAGGCTGGCATGCAGCTAGCGTCAACGAGGCAGAGGTGGACGGCTCCGGAGACGGTGAGTTGCACTTTGTTCCAGTAATCGAACTATAGTTAACATTCTCTGTAGGAAAAATGGATAAATGAAAGTCTCTCCATTCCTTTGCAGTCTTCTCCTTCCCCGCCCTGCCTAACGAGGAGAATCTAATAGGTGTCAGTAAGCCCCTTCCCAAGCAGCTGTGGGAGGCCAAGAAGGTGAGATGTTGCGAATTTCTTACATCATTGACTCTTTCTGTAATGTTTGACGCAGTTTCAGTCGGCTTTGTCTTTTCTTCTGCTATCTGTGTGCTACGTTTTCTTCACGATGGGAAACAACAATAAACCTTTACGGTGCAACCTACTGGTTACATTTTAAATTTTGCTGAGCATTCAGATCGTGCAGTCAGGCAACCTTTTTTTGCGCTGAATGATCCATTTTAATCAGTGTTTGTCTCCCTGCATGCAAATGTTCCACCACAGCAATGCCATCACCAGTATTTCCAGTCAACATTGACAACCAGCGCTTACTGCAACTGTGATTGTTTTAAAGAAATACAGACAAGCCAGGTCATTCCTCCCCCCCATAGCAAAGTCATACTATGGTGCAGCCAGACCATTAGGTTCTACAGGATGAGCTAGCTAAGGGAGACTAGACACAGGTTATCATCTGTATACGGGGTGATCAGAAAGTTCAGGGACTGTGCCGATAAAAATGCTGCAAACTCCTGTATTGCTCCCTGGAAGACCCGTTGTGTGAACATATCAAGTATCATTTGCATTTAATGCTGAGTCTCACTTTGACTCTTTGACTGCAGTTTAATTTTGGGTAAAGAAAAAAGTCACAAGGAGCCAAATCTGGCAAGCAAAGAAGGTGGGGAGCAACAAGTGTATAATCACCGCACTGTGACTGGGCGCCCAGTGCTTCGGGGCCCCGAAAGGCCGTCAGGTTTTGCACAGAACGTTTTCCCTCAGACGCCTCAGGACGCTGCAGTAGATTCTGCCTTGACAGTCCAACATTAGCAAACGAATTCCTGGCACCGGACCACGTGAATGTTGAAGAACACAACAAGCTTGCTCTTTGTGTGATGCTGTCCTGAAGCCCCAGAACCACCTCTGGTCAGCAGTGATGAGCTTCCACCTGAGGCGCTGGAACATCCAGTTGCTGACTGACACAGAACGTGATGTTTGCCTTCTGGTCTATTTCGAGCTGCATAGAGAAATCGTAAATGTGGTCAAAAAAATATGTGTAAGACAAGTCCTGCTGTTGATTGTGTCATGCCATCTCCTGACATGTGACAGTTACCACACAGAAACCATGAACAGTAATTTTATATCACCCCTGGTGTTCAATGAATTAAAGCTGATGTTGTACTGATGCTAAAACAGTCAAAATGCGTGAGAGAGGATCAGATGCACATTTATTCTTATTGCAATGTATTTTGTGCCGCATTATCCTCCTCTGCTACTGTTACTGCTTTCAAAATCCCCTTTGCTTCATGAAGCAACAAAAACAATAACCTCAGATTGCCAAGTTGTGATGAAGAATTGGATCGTGCAACAAGACAGACCTGCTTGAATAGAATATGGTCCAAATATTTACTGTCTAACGAGAATGTTTTTAAGCGTGTGGTTATGAAGAAGGTTTCATTTTCAAAGCGATTTCCCCTCATAGCACTGTTTTGCAGAGGCACCATTGCTGCATCCTGGGCTCAGCGCTTCTCAAGACAACTGTGATTGTTTTAAAGATAGTGGGTGCAGTCAGACCATTCTGCAGCTCTCAAACAGCACTGCGGAGGCTATGCATGACCGTCATAACACCTTAAATTCCTGCCATTACTTGACAGAGACGTGTCAGCGTAGATGTTGAACCAGTCTTTCCTGCTTGTCCATAAACCCACAGAGTGGGCCTGAAACTAATTTATTGAATCAGGAATGTTAGCAACTGTGGCGTTCAAAGCACAAAGGAAGAGATTGTACTAGAAAATTAAGAAATTTTTCATGCATGTCTTTTCATTCAGGCCTTATGAGGTGTCCTGGACAAAAAGGCAGTTGTCTTCAGCAGTTGTCAAGCCGGATGTTTGTTTTTGTAGCTGACAATGTCTGAATCTAGACGAGATTGAAGAAAACACTCAGGATCTTTCAGTTTTAAGCTCTTTTTATTCCCCACTACGCACATTTTTGCTTGTTTGAAACATTCCAATTTGTAACAAGTTTCAGGGGATTTTAATGAGATTAGGATGGTTTGATCGCAACCGCTCCACATTAAATACAGATCCTTTGACAAATGCGTCGTAAGAATTTACTGTTTGGACTGCCTGCTTAGTTTTAATTATCACAGAAATCCCCTGCCTTGCCTCATCTTGTCTTATTCTATAAATACCACCTAGTGAGGTTTACAGGTTTTAAGTTTAAGGAGAAGAGAGCGCAGGTATTTGATTTATAAGCAATGTTGAGAGATCCTAAGCTAAAGAGAACAAGTTAGATCCCTTACTGCAGATGGTACAAATACTAACAGAGCCTCCCATGCTGTTTTCTTTTTGGCACCTTTGGCTTGTTTTAGTTCTGTTTTACCCAAATCCCAGATAGCCATAGCTGATTAAAAATAGATGATCTCAACAAGTATGCAACAATCACAATGCAGAATTGTTGTTACTTGTGTGTGACACAGACTGTGAGTAAATGTTTTGATATTTTGGAATATTTATCCGTTCTGCTGTGTGTGTTTCAGGTCCAGTCTCTGGCATCAAGGCCTAAATCATGTGAAGTGCCTGGAATCAAGTAAGTCTCAGGAGGATTACATGCACTACGTTACATAACATACAGGTTTCTGGACTAACTTTTGTACTGGTGGCACTGGTGCAACCAGCTTTCTTTTTCACCTGTTAATTCTATTAATCCGTGACTTTACGCGCTGATGAATGGCTGTCTGTATTTGCATTGCCCAGTTTTGCACTGATGTCAAGACTGACAGTGGCATTTAATCAGAAATCGTGTGAAGTTTCTCAGGTACAAGCCGTAGCTGACGTAATAGGTCATCCTCTTATTATATAAGTTGAGGATAGATAACCCCAACGTAAGGCAATGTGGAACTAAATGACTCTCATGTTATCCTCCATTGAGTAATGAAACAGCTGAAAAGTTGTCAGGAAAGGCTCATTGTTTCTTACTGTCCTTGTTCAACTTAAAAAACCTTAAGCTGTGTTGACCTGGTAACAAGTTTAGAGTTGCCTGCAGTAAATGTCCTTATAATACACACACAGCACAACTTTAGCACTGTACCAAAACCACAAGTCCTGCGTTAGCCATTGTGATTAAAAGTAGTCCTTCTGTCTTTGCTTCCTCACTTGGTCTCTCCTCTGCCTGCATTTTCAACATTATTGACTCTCTCCTCCTCCTCCTCCTCCTCCCTCCTCCCTCTCCTCATTCTCCTTTTTAAAATAATCTGCTGTAGACTGCCTCATTTTGGAACATGGAACAGCTGAACAAAGCATGTTGAAGTCACTGTGCCTCTATCAGCGTCCGTCATTCAGAATAGGATACACGTGTTTTCCATAGTGCTGGAGCTGCTCAACAGAAACATCCCAGAGATGAAATGCCAAACATTCCCAGCGCTTCAAACAGGATGTCTGCGTCCGTCTTTACACCTCTTTAAAATAAGAGGAACAGAGTTGTTATGACCAACAGACACCGTTGGCATTGTTTGACAACATTTTGCTGAGACTATTGTGTTCCCGCTCCGGATGATTTAAAACAGACGTCTCCACTTTTCACTAACATTTCATGAGCTTCATCGGCTTTCCTGTAGCATGTGGCCAGATCAGGCGTAATTTATAGGTCGTATTATTATCATAATACAGAAAGCAGTGCAGTCCTGAGAAGAGCCTGCTGAGATTTAAGGTTCCTGGAAACACTGACTTTTGTTTAACATGGAATTAAATAAGAAAGACGGAACAGTGTGCAGCAGGCGCTGAGCTGCTTTGGCCTCTTTTTTTCAGGCTTTCTGTGAGGAAAAGACACATTGTGTGTTTATTGAGGCGAGCATTTGTTCACTGTTTTGTGTTGTGCCAGTTTGTGTGGAGACAGTCGAGTCACAGCTCATATGCTGTTATTGGGAAAAATGGAAATAATGGAAATAATTAAAGAAGCAGAGAGTGGGCGGATAAAGAACGAGGCTGGAGCGAGTGGACGGGAGGCAGAGAAGCATCTTGTCAGTTTTAAATGGAAAAGGCAGCACATTTATACTGTTTACGTTAATGCAGATGAAGTGTAAATGTTGTTTCTGGTGTCTTATCAATTTTTTTTGTCTACCTTCGCTGCAGTATATTCCCGTCTCCGGAGCAGAACCCCGGTCTGTCCCACTACCAGGGTTCGTTAAGCACCGGCGGCTCCCTGCCCGACCTCAGCAACCTGCAGTTCCCCTCACCGCTCTCCACCCCGCTGGACCCGGACGACGGAGGATACCCCAACCTGAGCGGGGGCAGCAGCACCGGGAATCTGCCGGCCGCCATGATGCACCTGGGGATCGGCAACTCACAGGGTGGGTAGAGTCCAGCCTTTTTTTTTTTTTTTTGTCTTGTTGCTGTTTTGGGGATTTTTTTGTTTTGTTTTGTTGGGGTTTTTTTTGTTATTTTTGAGGTCAAATCCAACAGTGTTGGTGACTCTAATTGGCCCTCTCTCTCTCTGTAAGGCCTGATGGACTCTGGGTTTCATTTATTTATAAGGCTCTTACTGTTTTCTGTACTGCCTTACATTACTTCTGTCTTTGAATGTGGACCCTAGCCATACGCACTCAAAGGATTGGATTACTTTGCAGGTGTCGGCTAGTTTTAAAGAGCTTAGAAAATCCAGTTTTACTCCCTGCAACCTGGAATAACCCACAGAGCAATCTCAATCTGGACTCATTTTTATCCTTAGAGCAAATCAGATGTTTAAATTCCTTTTATTTTACATCAAGCTGCTCCTGTTTTAGTTGACTTTAGTAGTTTGTTGTTCATGTGCCTGCATATTTAACTCTGCTACATTATAAATTAGGCCTTCATACCTCAATGTACTCCTAGTTTTAATAAAGCTTGACCGAATGAATGAGTTTTATCTCAAAGATTCTCGATGCAGCGTTCAGTGGATGTCACTGGCACACCACCATCTCTGACCAAAACAAACAGGAACATTGGCCACACCTCCCCCTCCCTTTGTTTTCATTTGCAACCAGGAAGGTGTGCACACAAGAGCCAACAAAAAGAAAACCTCGCCACAGCCATTAGCACACACACTCTGAAACACACTGAATGGCCGTAATGAGTTGTTGTCCAATCAAGTAACATTATCTGTTCTGCTCTGTGTCTGTTTGTTTCCACGGTCCATCGAACCGGAGCGGACCCGTGTGAGGGGGAAAAAGGCACATTGTGCTTCTACAAACGGACCTCCTTGTACCTCCTTCCAGAATTCATTAGCATTTACTCAGAGTTCAGCACATGGGAAGGCTCAGATAGAATCCCGTGTTTCCTGCCAAGTAGTAGACTACTCGGAAATGTCTTGGAGAGTCAGGGGTGTTCCCACAGTCTTCCCTTGTGTCTTAACCCAAGACGAAAGACTTGAGCTTCAAACTTAACTGTCCACACACCAGCTGGTAATATCATCATCTAGAATGGCCTCTTCCTGCAGACACTACGCAGAGACACGCTGATACTTTCATCTCTCAATGCACCATTTCACCCAGAGTTGGCGTTTTTCTTTGTTTTGTTTTTGCCTTTTTTGGTATAAATTGAGGCACACTTAAAATTAGTAACGCTTTATTTGATAGATGTCTGTTCGAGCTCTGTGGCTTGGGAGAATTTGCCTTTGTGCAGTTTTTTGGATGTTGCTCAGCAACACAATTCCTAATTGTTGTTAAGTGTGTTATCTGAATTTATCAGTTCAACATGTGGCCCTTCTCCCTGTCAAGACTAAAAATATCTGAGCATGTCTGTGGAAATGAGTCATCCATCTGTAGGGATTTTAGTCTTTGTAGGTTTTAATAATCTGAAAGCTTGTTCCAGCGTTTGACTTTGTTTTTGAATCACTGCTTCAGTGTTTTGTTCTTTCTCTGCCAGCCATCCATACATTATTGATAACTCATTGAAGGATTTCTCTGTCTCCAACTTCCTCACTCCGCTGCCCGATCTGATCACACCCACTGCTCCCGCTCAGTCTCTCCTCTTTGTGTTTTGTGAGTGTATGTGTGCTCGGGCTCCCATGTCGGACACAGTTCAGCTTGGCCGAGCACCAAAGTGACAGAGGAACTTTGACCCTCTCTTGGCTCGCTACAATCAGCTCTTTTCTTTTCCCTCTCTTTCTCTCTGTCCTCTCATTTTCCCTTCCTCTGCTCGCCATCTTTCTCTCCCTCCTCAGTCACACAATAAACTCTAGTGTTTTGCGACTGGACAGCGTGCTGGAAAATCAAGTGCATTCTTCATCACAACTGCCACATGTTCTCCTCATTTACGCTCTAATGAGTTTGAAACTTCTTTATTGTCCCGGCAGGTCTCTCCTCCTCTTTGAGCAATCCCTCGATTCAGGCCTCCCTCAACAACTGCCAGCTGCAGTCATCGCTCAGCAATCCCTCCATCAACTCATCCCTCCGTCTGTCCAGCAACTCCCCTCGGCGACGGCCGGCTCCCATCAGCCCCCTCACCCTGTCGCCTGGAGCCGAGCAGCGCCGAGGTCTGGCCAAGCAGCTGTCGCCTACAATGTCCCCTTCGCTGTCCCCCATCACACAGGTACATCCACCCCACTTGAAGGGTTTCACAAGTATTTTTTGTCCAGTCGAATTGATATGTTCAGGGTTTTGTGTCCAGAGCTCTGGAATCCTCAGCGAGTTTTAAGTTTGTAAACTAAGAACCACAGCTGTCAGAACTACTAAACTAAAATAGAAATTGGAAATATGCAATGCTATAAATCGAAGTACGACTTCCAAGAAAAAACTGCCTGCCGTGCAAAAATACACTGCTTGCATTTGTGTCCCTCTGTATTCGATGGAGAAATCGTTCTGAGTAATGACGCTACAAGCACGATAAATCAACTTTACGTTCCAAGTCTTGATTAAACTTGTCTGTAGTGACTCCTGCTGGCTCTCTCTGCTCTGTGTAGGGAGTTGCTTTGGATACCAGCAACATGCCAAGGGAGCCGCCCCCGCCCTATCCGCTCTACCAACAATCCCAGCATGCAGTGGACCCGGGCCGACAATGCCAGCAGCCACAACAGCAGCAGCAGCAGCCTGTTTCCCCTCTTCAGAACATCCAGCTGGACTTCAACTCGAGCCAAGTGAGTGCTGTGAAGAGCGTCTTTGTCAGGGTGTCTGTGCATGGACAGTCATATTTCGTACAGTAGTGTTTGTGGTGTTCTGTGCGTGTGTGTTGTTGATGTTCAGTCTTGGTAACAGACTAATTTGAGCTGTTAAATAGATTCCCTAGTCCTGCAAAATAGGCATAAACAAAATCTAATAATGCAGTCTGTAGTATCTCTGAAAATATGGAGTGAATCAACGAACCAGCTCATCATTTCATCCATTGTAACCTGAAAAGGTTTAAATGGAATTTGCTTGTAGTCCTGGGGAGTTGCATTATTAATAATGGTTGTGTGTTTTATTCCCCATCAATCCACAAGTAAAAATGTGTTTAGATAGGTTTTCAAATTTATTAAAAATTACAAATTGGATTATCTTACAAAGGTATACTCTTCCGTTACCCCTCCTATCTATAAGATCCTATAATCCACGCTGCATGTCAGGACAAAAACAAAGACATGAAGTCTAGAAACTCTCTGTAGACCTCCACAGTAAAATTGTGAAAAACCATAGGTCAAGCAGTGGTATGAAACTATTTCTAAAGCTTTGAGTGTTCCAGGAGCACAGTGGGTTCAATAAATATGAAATGGAAGACGTTTGGAGCCACCAGGACTCTTTATTAAGTCGGATCGAGGCCAAGAACCCAACAATCCCTTTAACTGAGCTTCAGAATTCCTCTGCAGAGATGGAGAGTCTGATGGATCTCAGCAGCTCTCCATCAGTCAGGTTTTTTTTTCATGGTAGCACAACTAAACAGAAGCCACTTTGATCAAAAGGCATGAGAGAATGTTTGGAGTTTGTCAAGTTACTTTTGTTTATTTTTGTTCATTTGGGTATTCTCTTTGTGACTATCAGATAAATTCAGATACATTTTTTATAAATTTTTATAAATTATAAATTGTTTATAAAATTATAAGTTATAGTTCTTTTTTTTTTCTGGTGTAGCAATTTCCCTGAGGTCTTGTACCGAAGGGATCAATAAAGTTTTATTCTAATTCTAATTCTTCAGCCTCAAGAGAAGACACGTGATTACAGACGTCTTGAAGCATTTAACAAATTGCCTCACAACAATATTGTCAATAATAAAAACAACACAACGTAAGACGGCTCATTACCGTTGGATTTGTTTGACAGATCTTTGCTGGAGGGTTGTCTCTGTGCATGGGGTATCCTGTACCTCTGGCTTATGATAACAAATCATAGTCATGAAAGAGAGGATGTGACACATCGCTAAGGATTGCCTGCCCTTTCCTGACCGCTTTGAGAGCACGAGGAAAAGCATTCTTTGGTCTGATGAAGCAAAACCACAACTCTTTAGGACAGGGTACTGAGTACTTCATCTGTTGAACAGCAGGCACTGCTTATCACCTGCTAATATCAGCCCTACTGTGAAGCATGGTGGTGGCAGCATCATGCTGTGGAGGTGGTTGTCTGCAGCAGGGGAAAAAAGACTGGTCAGAACTGAGGGAAGGATTAATGTAGCCAAAATACACAGAGGTCCTTTAAAAAAACAACTGTCCAGTGGCTTCAAACCCAACCAAACATCTGTGGAGAAATCTGAAGATGAAAGTTCAGATGGTTCCCATACAATCTGATGGAGCTGGAGAGGATCTGCTGGAAGAATTGGGAAAAAAAACTGCCCCAAATCTAGATGTGCAAAACCTGTAGTGACTTCATGAGTTGTATAAATACTTGTGTAAATGAGATTTCCGTTTTCCCTTTGTCATTCTGGGTTATTGACTGTAGATTATTTGGAAAAGTCCAGACTTTTAAACCATTTAAATTTCAATCTACAACCCAAACATGTGCAAAAAAGTGACTGTAGCACTTCATTATTTGTATAGTACTGTTTAAGCACAATTACAGCTTGATCTACACCACCTGAAAGAACCAGTAAGAACTTGTTTATGTACATCTCACATGTCATCGTTAATCAGACTAAACCTTTTTTTTTTCCCTGACAGCACAACAACATGGCAGCACTGTTCAGCGACCAATTCATGGAGCCACAGTTTTCTAATCGCCAGACTAAAACCCTTCCCTACCAGGTAATAGTTGGGAAACACTCTGATGTAGTGCATGCATGTTCTTTTTCCTTTTTTTTGATAAAAGCAGCATTTATTTTCGGTCAAAGCTGATCTTTAGAATACATGAAATATCCACAGTCTAGCAGTAGATGCAGAGAATGTGTCGTGTTTGTAATTGTAAAAATCTTTCCAAATTAAAAGGTCACGGTAGAATTTTCTGCTGCAGACTAAACTCTGACAGGGTCTGCTTGTTAGACAGACACAAGTTTTTTACAAAAACAAGCTAATTAATGCCCTGAGGGACTTTTATTTGTGCCCTGCGAGGTTTGTTCATCAGGAAGCTTCGTATTCATGTCGTTCTACTCAGTTGCAGAGTTAATAGTGTTTATATTGAACTGTCAATGTAATGAGAAAACACTGTAATTGGCTCGAAGACCTCACATGAAAGATGCTGCCAGGGCGAACACGATGCCAGTTCAGCTCACTGAGTCTTTGTGTTTTCTCTCGATTGCCATTTTCTCTCCACCATCTGCCGACTAGTTGGATCAGTTCAGTCTGTTGGAAAACGCAATGAGCTCCACAGCAGGGGGGTCATGCTTCGATCCTTCGTCCTCCTCCTCTCCCTCCTCGCTCTACTACTCCCAGGCTGCTCTGTCGGGGCTGGGCGGCAGCCACGGCAGCCTGCAGGACCCGATGCACATGAGGTCCAACATGCTGTACTCCAACTGCAGCGGAGGGCTGCCCAACATCATCCTCACTGGTGAGTGCCGCAGGCCGGTGGGCTGATTTGGTCTCCAATATAGGCCACCATATTTGTCTTTGCAGGAAACATCTAAACACAAAAAAAAATGGAGTTGTGAAGCTGAGAGACGTTCAGAAATATTGGAAACTTTAACACCGATTTGAAACCAGTTAACTTGCATATACGGTATTTTAATACAGCCAGTTTCCCAATAAGGCTGTTCTAGTTTGCATATTTCTCTGTTTCTGTAGTCAGGCAACAGAACAAGAATGAAACTCTCAGAGCCGGCCCTAGGCATAGGCAGTATAGGCAAATGCTAAGGGAGTGATCTCACCGCTGATCGTCTGTAAACTATCTGAACTCTTCGTCATCTCCTTGAGCAAAGTTTGATTTGTTTACAACAAGCAGCAGCAAAACTGGAGCTATTTGTGGTGTTGCTGAAGTTTTGTTTTTTTTTACACGCTTTTGCCATGGAGAATATTTGTCTTTTTACAAAATCAAATTGTAAAAAATGCTTCACAGCATTTACTGTCTTATGAGAAATTAAGAATATAACTGCAATTAATCGGCAAAACTCTGGCTGATTGAGTATTTTGAAAAGGGCTATAATCGGCCGATTTAATGAGCCAGCCGATAAATCAGTCTGGCCCTACTGGTAACGCTACATGAGTAAAAAACAATGGCAGTGTCAGAAATACAGCGATAATTGCATGTAAAATTATCACACCAGAGATAAAGCTTGGTCTCTCACACTAACTCACATCAATATCAGCTGCTGTATTGTCAACTGTTTGCTCCGAGCTGTCAATCACATAAGCAGAGAGTCTTCTTCCTTAAATAAAACAAGTCTCACACCTGTGATGCAGTCATACCAACATGAACCCTCTTTGCAGTATTTTGAGCTGAAAATTAAAGACACAGTGTAAGAACCTGTAAGACTTTTATTACTTTGCTGAAAAGATGCACAATATGGAACAATAAAAGCTGCATTGCTTAATTTAGAGCCGTGAAGCAGCAGTTGAACCCCTGAATTGAGTAAATCAATACATCTCAGGGCTCCAGTGTGCAACTGTTTTAGGTGCGACTAAACCTTTGTGTTGGTCGAACTGGTGCTGCTGACATTTAGCAGCTCTGTGTGTCTCTGGTCAGCCCACCCAGGTAGATACAAATCACTCTGCTACAGCCTCAAACGTCTTATTTTGCTCTTTCTAAACTGCATTTTGGTCACACACCTGTATGAGTGGAGACTAGAGGGTCTCTTTGCACAGCCGACTACTGGTGCATGTGAGGTGGCCTTTTGGGGACATCTGTAGCTTCAGAAAACAACCGGGGTGACACTCTCCTGCTAAACTGCACAAGCCTCCTCTGCATGCACATCATTCACACCACGCCACCCACCACAAGTAAATGCTCAGCCTGTGGGAAACAGATACGATGAAACAGCCAGCATTATGCATGTACGAGGGCAGCCAGAGCGTAGCCGGGAACAGAGCTTTGGCTGTCAGCGCGGCGACTTTCTGAATTGAAACATTACAAAAAGCATAATGTCTCCAGGAAACTGGTCCTGTACTGTGACAGGGTTCTGGCCGGCAGAGCAGCTCGTCTTCCAGCAGCGTTTCAACACCACTGAGGAGTCACATATTATATTTATTCACTGCTTGTAATCCAGTTCTTTTTTCTGACTTTAAATCCCACATCATGAAAATCATTTAAACGTTTATCTGCACCTTCACGCCCGTTTGCAGTCATTTACATAATGTGTTTAGAAACTACAGGTGTGTGTGGAAACTGACGCAAAAGGTGAAGCTTATGATGTTTTATTCAGCACGAAAAGACGTGACAAAAAGCTTTCAATGCACCTTAATGAAACATTTAAACAGTAAATAGAGTAAAAAGTTCATCTGGCTTCCTGCATCTTTATGAAAACAGCTTTAAACAGGAAGAACAACTAACAGACAGAACTGACAGAGGCAGAAGAGCTGTAGGAGCTATTTGATCTTATAGTAATGACTTTCTAAAGTTCACGATTATGGTGAGAGGTGTGAGGAAATGGCCTCAAACTGGCTTTACTAGTCATGGCCTTTGTCCTCCATTAACACAACATTCATTGTCCTTCAAATCCACAAGCAAAACAGTCATTTTGTAATTTTTAGATTAAACAAGGTCCCATCAGGACTTCAGTGATTCTGCATAAAGAAGCGTGTGTACAGGTTTTCCAGGCTACATGCGGAGAGCTACTGCGTGTTTTATTTCTTCGGCTTAAATCAAACAGAAACGTCTCCTGAGCAGCTTGTTTCCAGACATTCAGGGTAGTCCTCTGACAGGAGGAGGATGACGGACTGCTGTAAAGTGTTGACTGTCGCCTCAGAAGCAGTTCTTAAGGTGTCGGTCAGATAAGAATTGTTTCTTTAACTTTCACTCTTTTCTCTGTACTTTTTTTTTTTTTTACTGGCAGCACCTGTTAACTGTTCTTTTCTGAGGCTTAAGTCAAAGTGGAGCACCTGCTGAGCAGCTTGTTTGCAGGTATTAAGTGGACGAAGATGAAGGTACTTTCCTCAAGTTGTTGCCTTTTCACCGCCTCGGGCTGCAGCTCTGATTCCTCTGTAATGTTTTGGTCTAATCAGGGATAAAGTTTGACTGCAGCAGCTTTAAAGTGAGTCAAAAAAGAGCTGTCATGACTCATGATGAGGGCACTGGGGCTGTTAGCTGCAGCAGGAAGAGGTGTTGGAGGCTGGAGGAAACATTCACCCACCATCGTCTGTTTCTCCCCCTCAGATGACTCCAACCCCAGTCTGTCTAAGGACATCAGCAGCGCGCTCTCCACGGTGCCGGAGTGTTTCGACTCAGAGGGAGGCTTCCCGCTGGAGGACGAGCTGCGCATCGAGCCCCTCAGCCTGGACGGTCTGAGCATGCTCAGTGACCCCGACATGGTGTTGCCGGACCCGTCCGTGGAGGAAACCTTCCGCAGCGACAGACTCTGAGCGTAAAGAGCACTTCAAGAAAGAAAACACACACACACACACACACACAGATTTGCAGTGTATAGTGTACAAATCTGAATATGCATGCGCTCGATCTCTGTAGGGCCACTGTGCATGCACCCACTGCCACTAAGATTCATTAAATGTGAAAGACACGAGCCGCATGTGCACCATCATCCACATTTTTTTAAAAGAAGGAGACTCGTGAACAAACACTGTTTACACCGGCTTCGCGCGGCGGTACCCTCGCGCACACTCGAGCTCGTGATGTTATTGTAAAAGATGCAGTTTTGAACTCAGCACCAGGACCCGAAGCAGCTCGGAGACTCTGCTCCTCCTCCCGACCGCTTCCAACCACAAAGACTCGGAGGAACATCGAGGCGATCCGGAGAGGAGCCCAAGTCCTCCCGCTTCTTTCTCTCATCACCACCTCGCACCCCCTCCCTCCTCCTCTCCCCTCCCCTCCCCTGAAGCCATGGCAACCTCATCACCATGGCTACACACCATAGCAACCCCATCACCGTGCTGAAGAGCAACAGAAATGCCAACATTTAAGTTTCTTGCAGCTCTGGTATGCGAGTGGAGCTCAGAGCTGTGCTGCAGCTGGAGCGCCGAAGTGCGTCGCGGTGAAACATCTGGCACTTTTCTTCAGGTGAAGTTAAATCCAGGTGTGCCGCGGCCGCCTCGGGCTCTCGAACAATCATGGTAGAAATGAAGACTAGAGGGATTTTTGTTTTCAAATGTGTTTCTTTGCATACGGTGTCAGATTATTTTTAAAGTGTTTGCCACAGATTTATAAATATAAATATATATATTTACTTATGTAAGCCTCAATTTCAGTCTGATTAGAATGTATTTTCAAAGTAGAGACAAAAAGGGCAAACTGTTTACAAAGATTTTAATAAGTAAATACTACTAAAGAGTCTAGATTTTTGAATTTCTAATTGAGAATTCTAACGTGTGTTGAGTAAATGCTATATTTTTTCCTTGCAAATTTGGACACATCTCCACTTTCCTCAGTCAGACAGGAGTCGGCTGTGATTCTCTCTGGCAGGGCACTGGGACAAACCAACGTCAAAATCTGTTTTAAAAAAAAAAACAAAAAAAAGGAACTTTCTTTTTTGGATGTTTTCAAAAAATACTTTAATGTACATTCATTGCATATGATTTCTTTTACATTTTGTACTGACTTGTAATGGCGCTTGTACTGTACTTTAAATCTCGTCGTGAATAAGGGCATGCGCTGTGCTACTGTGGATCGATTATGTCCTGTGTGTGTTTGCAGCTTTCTGTCCTTTTATTTTTGTTACAGCAGTACAGTAAACCCCCCCAACACCACCACTGTGTGGCTGAAGTGAGCGATTCAGAGAGCAGGCAGTGATCAGTGGACATCGGACATCATGTAACGTTGCACTTAATCTCTTTTGCACTAATTGGTTCACATTGTGTCGACTGATATTTTTGTTTTTTATTACCTGACAACCCAAAGAAGTTGAATGAAGCCATCGCTAAGAAACTTTATATGACTAAATATTTGTAGTCGGTGCGCGTTATGTGCATTTCAAAACACAAGCAGCAGGTTTCTGATTTTGATGTGAGAAGAACTGATGGAATTCAGTCTTCTGGGCTTTGATAATGTGTTTTTTTGTAAAGAGCAGTTGATTATGTAATGACTCAGCCATGGAGGGCATTGAGTGCCCCCTAGTGTCTGTTTTTATTAAAGTCAAAGAGCTATTTTTTAATACTATGCAACTCAAAGTGAAACCTGTTGAACAGGTGCAACTTGTACTTTATGCAGTGGCTCGCAGGTTCATTTTGTTACGATGTGCGGGATCAAAATTCACTAGAAATCACAATATTACATGTGTCCAGTGTCCACAGTTGGCAGAACTGATCAACAGTTGGAGAACAATAGTTGTGAGCGGTTTAAAGGAGCTCGTTTTAGCACCGTTTGTCTTGTTTTCAGTCAGGAGTGCATGAAAGAGATTCAGTCGATATTGTCAGACGTAACATGAAGAGGGGTGCCGGGGTTCTTTTCTAAGAGTTTGTGTTCAGTTTCAGCTCTTCTGCAGTTTGACCTGCTCTCTTGTTAACTCTGTAAAGACGGCGGGTGAGTAACGGAGCCACGTAGCAGTTTCATTTACTCGTGTTTTGAGTCTGTTTTTCTATTCCTCCCCCTGCTGTCTAAACGCCTGCCTTCTGCTGCCTTACTTTGTTGTATTTTCATATTCTAGCAGTAACCTGCATCAGCTAGTAATCCT
>NW_007578826.1:50713-88851 GCF_000690725.1 Stegastes partitus | reverse complement strand
CCCCCAAGATATAAAATTTTATTGGTTTGTAACGTATGTTATAGTGCTTATCTTTCTGATTTAATATAAACAATAAAACTCTATACTGTGTATGAAGCCTGTGGTGTTTGTTGCTGCCAGCAGGTGGCAGCAGTGTGGAGGAGTTCACAGCTACACAAACAACACAACCCTGTTTGGAAACACGATAAACACACTGACAAATCACTTCCAAACAAAGCCAGTGTTTTAATGCTTCATTTAGTTTTTAGTGGCTTCATTTTTTAAACAGACCATCAGTTTAGGAAGTAACTTGGAGCCAGAGGTGATTTTAAACAAATTACCTCAACACATACGATTACCGTTCCCCTTGTGTCATCTGTTGTTTGTTGTTTGTCCGTCTGCTGCCAACGCTCTGTCTCAATCAAGCTGCTTCAACTTTTTAAAATGTAGATAATTTATTGTTCAAGATGCTTTTGTGCCCAGATTTGAGGGACAATGCAGAACAAACACAGTGAAGCAGACATTTTTTGTTTATTGACACAACAGTATCTCCAACAGTGAAGTGTTTTTGGTCATCAGAAGATCAACTAGACGTCTTATGGGTGTTCAACAAAGCTTTCAGCATGAGTGAATAAAGCCTTGGAGTTCATAAATTCATTGAAAATAATTAATTGAACAGTAAAAAGATGCCACATGCACATTTAAAGAGGCTACTTACCCAAACTGAGGATGCAAAAGAGGACAGAGGAGCAAATCCAGCCAGCTTGTGGGTTGCATTTTGAATAAAGAATTTGATCTACAGGAATGTGCAGCAATACAGAACGCCTGATGCTTGAATTTTGGTTTCCTTTACATGAATAAAGGTTCAAAATTCAAAGTGTTTAATGTCACAGTAAGGAAACATGTTTCCCTGTGCTGTGAAATTCTTTCTTTGCTATCCACAACTAATGCCAAACGATATAAATCTACGAATAAAATAGACAAATAAAGGCAACGGACTGTCCAAAATGAGGAGTAGTGCAACATCAGCTGTATGTACAAAAATATAAAAAAATTTCAGCATAAAATTGTGCAAAAAAACGGCAGTAATTGTTGCTTAAAATTCACCTGAAAACAGGAAATTAATTGTGGAATGATCAAAATGTGCGTACCTTAATGTGTCCTCAACCTGCTCCCAGGTCTTTTGGGTGTAGTTCATGTAAACGTCCCTAAACAGCAACGATTCAGAGAATTATCTGGACTGTTTGTAGAATAAGCCTGACTCTATAAAACCTATTTCTGTACTTTCTCTTCCAGCTGTGTGCAGCTCACCAAAGGTCACCGTGAAGTCCCTTCAGGTGAGACTGATGGCCGTAATAATCTGTGTTTATTTGCTAAATTGAAGTCAGATGGGAACAATTTGAGGGTCCTTTCATTCCGTCCTCCAGCTGGAAACGGCCACCAGCCGTGACATGGAGTCTAAACGTGAGCTAAAGCTGCTCTGAAGGTTCATCATCTGATTTACACAAACTCAGTTTAGCTTTAGTTAATTCACCACCGCATTCCTTCTTTGTGTTTCCTCGGGCAGCTGCAGTGAGATGAAAGTAAGAAAAGGAGGAGATTTAGTCCAAAAGAAGGCCGTAAATTCAACTAAGAGTCTCTTGATTTGTTTAACTGAGCTGCTGAAGCTTCACATTAGCTCGACTCGAGAACAGTTTTACTTTGAACAAAATAGATTTTGTGCCCCATTGCTTACACTGAAAGTAAAAATGGTTATCTTTGCAGCCTGTGTAGACAAAACAGAAACTTTCAGGACTGAAAAGTGAAAATGATATCAATGTCTCAAAACCTGCAGTTCCTCAAATGTCCACTAGAGGCTGGTTGAAAAAATGAGTCCCTCCTCATAGACCTCCATGTTAAAATGCTCAGACTTCATAGCAGAAATAAACACGTTTACAGAATGAAACCGAAACAGTTTTGGTCTCTGTACACTAAAAAAAAAAAAAGAACAGTTTGATCAGCCTCAACTGGTCACATTAAGTTTATCCAGATTAGGTTAGTAGGTAACGTTAATGCAACCTTTTTTTAAATTCAATGTACTTCATTCATTTGATTCCTCTCAAATGAGCATTTTTGTGACTTCATTTAAAGGAAAGTCAACTTGTGGTGTCCAAATTTGCTGACTTAGTTATTCAGTTTACCCAAAATGAAAAAGGGTAAAACTTTATCTTGTCTTTGGAAATTAGACAAAAATTGTGGTTAAGTTGAAACCAAAACAACAAAGAATGGTGGATGTCATGACACCATAGGAGCAACGCTGAAGGAGCAGTTAAGCTGAATTTAACACATTTTTAAAAAGACAAAGTGTGATTTCAAGTTCATAGAATCGACAAAAGCAAACTGCCTTCAACAAAACAGAAATTTATGCAAAATGTCTCTTTACTTCAACAAAAGCTTAAATTCAGTGAAGCTAATTTCTCCGTCCACAACAAATGCACAAGGGGCGAATATTTATTTAACTCGGTCACTCAGATTGTATTAATATCCCACTGCTCCTCTTTGCTCGTGTCTGGATTAGCCGGGAGTTACGGGTAGATTTATCCAATTGGAGTAGAAATCAGGTCTGGGATCTTAATCGGTGCAGATCATCTGTTAACGTGGAGGTTTACGGATCCAGTCCGAAACCACTGAACTTCTCACAGACTCATCAAAATTGTTCTGATAGAATCCAGCATGTTTGATGTAAACAGTCAAATCTGAGTGGTTAGTTATCATGTTAGCGCTCGATGCTAACGTTAGCCTCAGCGTTTAAAAGTTAAAATCTTAGCTTGTGTTGGCCACGTCTTCCCAAACATCCAGATGTGTCTGACTTTCTGCTTTGGTGCTTTTTAGGTTTTATTACAGCGATTGTGTTGTCGCACCACAGGCTCCGTTTTGTTTCCATCTGTTTCCCCATCAGATCACACAAGGTTCTGCTTCCTTTGGCATAATGTTAATATCCTGCAGTGTGTGATGCACCGTTAGTTCCCAGTGCATGTCTGAGATTAGAGAGAAGAACATCTGTGAGGCTCTCAACCTGATTTCATAATCTAGTAGGATAGTAAACTTCCTGTAGTCTGAGGAGGAGCCGGATGCTGTAAAGATGGTGACAGAGCTTCAAAACTGCTCCTCGTTAAACCTTCAGGTCCCATCACAAAGGATCTATCCATCTTTGGAGACACTCTAGATAGGAGGAACAATTACAGCGACTAAAAACAGCCTCAGTGAATCCACCCCTGACTGTTGTTCACGCGTTTGTTTTCAGTTGTTGAATCTGCAGCAGAGCAGTTGACGTGACACTTGATGCCCAGCAGGCCGAAGCTGCAGTTCGCCAGCAGAGCATCCATAGGAGTTTGAGGGGACAGCATAGTGCGGCAGATGGACAGTGTCAGCTCCTGGAGGTCGGCCAGAGCTGCTCGTATATCAAACACAGTCTGGGAGTGAACTCACAAAACAACAACACACAGAGCAGTGAGTGAACAGATAATCAGAGAGCTGGAGTCGGTCCACCGAGTGAGTCTGGGCAGGTCAGGATGCCAGCGTGAAATTCCTCTGAGGGTGATGTTAGTGTGTGTGTGTGTGTGTGTGTGTGTGTGAGTGTGTGAGAACCATCCAGCTGGTGGGAACATGGAGGTGAACTGAACTGAGCTGCTGCCTCAAAGTCATTAATGAATCCGTTGAGCTGCTGCCAGTAAACTGCTTTTATCGTATTTGACTTGTTGACGTCAGTCGAATTATGACTTTGAGAAATGACATGTTAATACGAAGCTAGCCGGTCACTCCTGAGTTGGGCGACAGATCTTTAAATGGAAAGTAGAGAACATGTAAGTTTATGTTGACTAAAGGTCCTTCTGCAAACTTTCCCAGCTGCATCTCACAGGCTGGCTTCATCGGTGGACGGAGTTTGCTCCTTAAAAAACAAACAAAAATCCTTCGACTGTATTCATGTATTCAGACAGTAAGTGGCCACATACAGTGATTTACAGTGTTTGTCATTCACCCATTCACACACATCGGTGATGGAGAGGCTGATTCAACGTCTCTCCCGTGCACATTTAATATTTTAATTATATAAAACCCCCTTTTTCATATTTGACCATTATTTCCATTCTGTTGTTTTCATTAAAGTGGAAATGATGGAAGTGCAGTGTTTCCATTCAGTCAAAGAGGAGTTATCATGTCTAGAAACATTTAGTCGCAGACCCTCTTACCGAATTTATTAAAATGACGAACATCTCTGATCGAAGCCTCGTCGGCTGGAGGAGAGGATGATGTCAACAAAGTTACACTAACGAGGAGTCACAAAGGCTGAGAGGTCTGCTTTGAAATAGTTTTTCGTTTAGTCTAACAAAGAGTAAGAGTTGTTTGTTTGCTAAACTACATAAAATGAAGACTTCATTTGCAAAAACAAAAACTCAATTTTGTAGATTTTCATAAAACTTTTTTTTTTGTTGTTTCCTTGAGATGATATCAGTCAAACTGAAGTTGAGTGGGTTTGACTCTGTAGAAATGACAACAGTAGAGATAACTTCAGTTTGATTGATATTGTCTCAGGTAGACGATGGTTTTCTGAAGGTTTGTGAAGATGGAGTTATCTGTTTTTGCAAATGAACCCTTCAAAAAAACAGCAAAATCCAGAAAAACCAAAGTCCTTTTTCACTGCTTGACTTTAAAATTACTCTGTTTTGTACTAAAACAGAAAAAAAGTCAGAGGTACTGCTTAGATTAAAGTGTCATTGTTATGCTGACACGTCCAAGCTGGACTGTTAAAGAGATGCTGCTGCTGCCTTCCTCACTGATCAGTCAAGCAGCAGCAGGTGTCTGTTGTCAGTGAAACAACCGTCCCAGTGTTTGGTCAATCAAGTCAATTGATTCTGCAGGTGAGGAGACACTTCTCAGCTTCACATACACTAAAAATGCAGACAACAACTGGATCAATGAAGAAAACTTGAGGAAAAGTTTCTTTAAAGTCTCAAATACGAGTAAAAAGTGCAGCTGCAGGGACTGGGAGGGTTTTTCTCTAATGAAGTCACTGAAGGACGAAAGAATACATCGATATGTTTGCTTACCTTTTTGGCGCAGACATGCATGAATATAGGTTTGAATTTCAGATTTCCTTAAATTTTTTTTTTTAATAAAAGCTTTAAAGTTTCATACACATTTGTTTAAAATGTTAAAATGTGCAGAAAGTTTCAAAGATGAAGATTTAAAGTTTTATAAATTAATTTAAAAGACGTGAAAAGGTGCCACATACACATTTAAAGAGGCTCCTGCTGCAGCAAAACACACAACAGAGGACAGAAGAGTGAATCCTTCCTGAGATATTATTAAATATTTGAAAGTTATAGAGAATATTTTAGATCCTTACTGCTTTATATTCCATTATATTCTAATTTGTTTTCCTTTGCATAAGCGAATTTCAAACAAAAAAATGATGCAGAATGCAAAAAAAAAGCCTTTTACATTCAGAACTTCCTAAATGTGTTTCCTCTACTGTACACAAAGTCTGCACAAACTCTGGAAAGAACAGAGAACCAGCAGAGCTGAAGCTCAAATGAGGCTTGAAGTGGTTCGTATTGTTGGCTGTGTTTTAGTGTGTAACGGTTCACTGACATACTTTATTAATCTGACCACAAATGTTGTTGTTTGATGGAAATATCTGCTGTAACTGTTTTTATTGTTAAACAAAGTTTGTCGCGTCGACCGGCGACTTCAGTTGAAGGTCTGTGTGTTGGATAAACAAGAAATTTACCAAACTCACGTCATGTCCTGATATCCAGACATAAGTGGCTGTTGTGCGTCTCTCATCTCCACATTCCTGCTGTTGGTTTGAACTTTACAGCTTTTCATTCTTGTGCTTTGTGGCGTCGCTGCTGTTAAACGGTGTCCTTGTTCTTTTACTGTTCGCAGTAAGCAGCGTCCTCGGCTTTCACTGCTCTCTCTGGGTTTTTACCGCATGTTTTCTGACGTTTACGTGCCTCGCTGACTCCACTCAGACCCCACACACACACACACACACACAAATAAACACTGTGATCTGACAACATCCCCTACGTTGGCTTTCTTCAAACGGCCGTGATATTGATAGACGAGGAGATGAAAATGCGTTCTGAACACGTTGTCACATTTTCATTTCAAGGCTGATTTCAAAAAAATGTTGGCACAGAATGAAAGTGGAGGAGCAGCAGCAGCCCACGCTTTGCTGAGATGCTCATTCAGTGCAAAAATAAAAGAGTTGCACCAGAAGAGCAGCTTCACGGAGCACAAAGCGTTCAGTGAAGACGTTAATAGTCCGTCACTGTTCTGCCGTGTTCCAGAAGAAAAAAACAATCTGCTTGTTTTTCAGTTTGAGGCCTAAATCCTGCTGCGTCGCAGCTCAGAAACAAATAAAACTTTCACATTTATGTTATTTGAAAACATAAAGATCCACTTAAAGCCACATGTCATGAAACAAAAGCCTTTTCCGATGGCTGCTCTGCTCCAGGGGCCCGAGCAGACAGCAGGGCCCCTCGGCCGGATCCTTTGTTTAACGTAGCTGTTAACATTTCTTGTTGAACAGTCAATCAAATGAACACAAAGATTCTCAAACAAAGCCGGAGACACCGAGAGACAAAAGGCATCAAGCAGCTATAAAGAGACGAGAAATCCAACAAAAAAACAAAAAACAACCATAAAGAGATCCAGAAGGACTGCAAATGCCAACAAAACAACTGCAAACAGGCAAGATGACTGCAAAGAGACACAAAACATCTACAAATAGATGCTAACCAACTACAAAATGACACAACACACATGCAGAAATACAAAAAAAACAACGACAAAGAGATACTAAATGAATGCAAATGCCAACAAAACAACTGCAAAAACATGCAAGATGACTGCCAAGAGGCACAAAACATCTACAAATAGAGACAAAACAACTACATAGAGATGCACAACAGCTTCAAAGAGACACGCGTCCCATCACATGCATGCAAATCAATTATGATGAAGAGAAAAAATTAGACATAAAATACCTCCAGAGACAACAAAGAGACACAAAACAACTTCCAAGAAAAACAAATCAGCTGCAAACACACATAAAACAACTAGAAAGAGACAAAAACAACTGCAATATGACGCAAACCATCTCAAACACATGCAAAGCAGCTACAGACACAAAACGACTACAAAGACGTATCAATGAGCCTAGAGAGAGACATGACAACAACAGAGAGATGCAAAATAACAAACAAAGAAGCAAAACCATGAAGAAGAAACACAAAATTACCACAAAGATACATGAAGTAACAGCAGTGACACATAAAATAACCACAGAGACAAAAAAACGCCACTAAGAGACCCAAGATCAGCTCAAAAGCACGAAATGACCACAAAGAAAAACCAAACAACTACAAAGAAACACGAAATGACTGAAAATAGACAAAAGAACAACAACAGAGACACAAATGACTTTAAATAGAGCGAAAAAGAAAAAGATCAAGTGACACAAAAGCAGAAATAAAAACTAACCTATAAAGGATTCAAAATGGCTTTAAACACATAAAACAACCAAATCAAGATGTCAAACGACTCATAAATGACTATAAATAGACACATAACGCCCCAAGAGGAGGAAAATGTCCAAGGGACACACAATAAAACACAAAGAGACATAAAACAACCAAAACAAGACGCCAAATGACTGATAAGAGTTAAAAAATGACTGTAAAGAGACACAACAACCACTAAAAGAAGCTAGAAGACCACAAAAACACAATAAAACAACCAAAATAAGTCCAAATGTCAAATGTCATGATGTCAAAAGACCACAAAAATAGACACAACAACAACTGAGAGAAGCAAAATGATGACAGAGATATAAAACAACCAGAACAAGACGCCAAAGCAACCACTAAGAGACACAAAATGACCACAAACAGACAGAAGAACGACAAAAGGACGCCAAATGACTGCCAAGAGATCAAACATGATTATAAAGAGAGACACAACGACCACTAAGAGAAGCAAAATTAACATGAAAAGATGCTAAAAAATAAAATTAAGACATAAAATGACCACAAATACAGACTAAACAACCACTAAGAGAAGCAAAATGACCACAAAGAGACATGAAACAACCACAACAAGACACCAAATGACCAAATACGGACAAAATAACCTGTAAGAGAAACAAAATGACCACAAACAGACATAAAACAACCACAACAAGACACCAAATGACTGCTAAGAGATCGAAAATGATTATAAATAGAGACACAACAACCACTAAGAGAAGCTAAAAGACCACAAAAACACAATAAAACACCAAAATAAGACGTCAAATGACCAAATACAGACAAAATAACCCGTAAGAGTAACAAAATGACCACAAAAACATCATTAAATCAACCAAAATGAGTCCAAATGTCAAAAGTCTTAATGTTAAAAGACCACAAGAACAGACACGACAGCCACTAATAGACATAAATGATCACAAAGAGACATGAAACAACCACAACAAGACGCCAAAACAACCACAAAGAGACACAAAATGACCACAAACAGACACAGAACAACCACAAAAAGACACCAAATGACTGCAAAGAGATCAAACATGACTGTAAAGAGAGACGCAACAACCACTCAGAGAAGCTGAAAGACCACAAAAACACAACAGAACACCAAAATAAGACGTCAAATGACCAACGAGGGACAAAATAACTAATAAGAGAAACAAAATGACCACAAAAGTATAATTCAATCAACCAGAATGAGTCCAAATGTCAAAAGACCACAAGAACAGAAAAAACAACCACTAATAGACGTAAATGATCACAAAGAGACATGAAGCAACCACAACAAGACACAAAAACAACCACTAAGAGAAGCTAAAAGACCACAAAAACACAATAGAACACCAAAGTAAGACGTCAAATGACCAACGAGGGACAAAATCACCAGTAAGAGAAGCAAAATGACCACAAAGAAACGTAGAACAACCACAACAAGACACCAAATGACTGCTAAGAGATCAAACATGACTATAAAGAGACACAACAACCACTAAGAGAAGATAAAAGACCATGAAAACATATTAAATCAACTAAAATGAGTCCAAATGTCTTGATGTCAGACGACCACAGGAACAGACATGACAGCCACTGAGAGCAGAACCACGACCTCTGACCGACACCGAGCTTCAACAAGAACAGCTATTTGACAGATGACTAGTATAAGAACATCTGATCGCGGTTCGTGTATTTTTAGCGCAGCCACACCTCCGGCGTTGTGTGCTGCGCCTGAAATAAACTAATCCCACAACAGGAGCCGGATCGGAGCCGCGCGGGCTCAAATAAACCTGGTTCCTGGAAGAAGGGCCGTCTGATCTGGATGTGGTTCGCGCTGCTTTTGTTTACATGCCTTCGTGTTATTCTCAGGCCACAAGCTGGAGCCACACTGGTGGAACATCTGACTGCAATAAGAGGCCGCTTTGTTTACTGTGTGTTTGTGATTTTCATTCCACAAACGTGAAGTTGTTCTACACACACAGACCTATGGATGTTTGTGTTGAGGCGCTGAGGACAGAAACCCGACGAGCATCTGTGCAGCTTCAGCCTCAGATTGTGTTTATCGGCGTGTGATTTATCAGCCTCTGAGCATCACCGGACTCTCAGATTAAACCGGACAGAGGAGGAGGAGGCAGCAGATGTTTCTCATCCAGACACCGTGTTTATTCCCACACTGACCGCCGACACACCGCTGTGGGTTTTACGCTGAAAAGCCTCACAGGTCCTCAAATACTCGTCATTTCAGTTTTCATATGTGTATGAAGCTGTCCATGGCTCATTGATATTCAACATGAAACGTTCAACTCCTGCTTTGATTGCAGCTGACTGGAGTTCATATGAACCAGAGATGTGCTGCATGTTGTTGTGTAGATGTTGTCATTGATTAGCTTGTTGACTGGAGTTCATTGATTTTGTGCCAAAAACTGATTATAGTTCCGTTTCCATCTGTTTTTATCTGCTCAAACAAACACAACATGCAAATACCCTGAATTTTACATCTGTCCTGATTGCAAAAGTTTGTCTCTGTGAAGCTTCAATGCTTAAATAATGTCAGCAAAGAGTTTGTTTTCGTAGTTTATGATGTATTTGGGTGTGAAATTTATGTTTATAGACAACATGATGTTTCTGGCATATCTAATGTCATTGTTTATGTGTAGAAACTAATTAACATGATTTAAAGATGGATTTTATGTATAAATTAAAGAAAATATCCCATTTTGTAAATTATTCTATTGGACATAATCTTAAAAAACAAATTGGCATGAACCAAATTAAGTCATTCTAGTGTGTTCAGAACATTTCGGTCACTGTGTAGAAGCTGCAGTCAGTTCTTGGCATCTGGAAAACTGCATTAGGTGGAACTTTGAAGCTATTTTAACTGGTAAAACCAGCAGGGTATGACTACAACTATAAAGTGACGCAACATTAATGCAAAAGGGTAAAAAATGAGACACCGAAAACAGACAAAATGCTGATCAAGACACATAAAACATCACAAACAAGACAACAAACAGCTACAACTGACATGATTTTACATCTACATTCATTTTTTCATGACATTCTTAGACTTTTGTGGATCAAACAGAAACTATATTCTACACTAAGCAATGCAGACCTCTTTATTCCGATCACACGCTCCGGTACTGAGCTGGTTTTGCACAGCGTCCTGCTTTATTCATGTCTGGAGCAGCATGGGACTGTTTGGTTTCTGTGCATAAACGCTGGCTGCAGATGTGGAGCCGGCTTTACAGTATTCAAACAGTGCAGTAAATTCAGTGGCTGGTATTTACTGGAGGTTTTAAGTGGCTTTCTGTGCGTGTTATTCCCTCCTATGGGGACAGCGGTTGGTAAATGATTGTGGTGGTAATGAATAGTTCTTATTACTGTTTGATGAACTGGGACAAACATGGCTGATGGGAAGCTGGTTGCAAACTCAGTGTCGGGGAGGCAACGGGCACCGGAAACAAAAAGTTAAAAATTAAGAAAAAGGGTGAAACTCTAAATAATAATGTTTATAAATGACAATAGTT
Organism: Stegastes partitus; assembly: GCF_000690725.1. Taxonomy (NCBI): domain Eukaryota; kingdom Metazoa; phylum Chordata; class Actinopteri; family Pomacentridae; genus Stegastes; species Stegastes partitus. The sequence goes on along the minus strand of NW_007578826.1, from coordinate 77,774 downwards.
GTCAAAATAATGTGAAATATATCTTTGAAATAGTATTTCTTCAGCTGATTTAACGATGGTAAAGTCATAATTTTAGCGCCACACGAAGTTTAAAAAAACTAAAAAACTAAAAACTAATCACTATTTGTAAAATGACAGATTTTTGATTTGGACATTGTTTACAGTTTTTGTAAATTAATACATTTTACTAGATATTATCTGTAATTTAACAACAACAAAAATAGAATGTCTGTTAAAAAAGCAGTTTTAAAATTATTTCCCATTATTTAATTCTTAATATACACAATTTTTCTTTAAAATGCTGCTAAATACCTGAAAAATAACATTTACTCATTTAAATACAGTTAAAAATGGTATAATTTTAAAGTCACATGTTATAAATGAACAAAATTATTTTGTGAAAATACAGATGTTTGATGTGAATGTTAGTTGCAGCTTGAGCCTTTTTTTTAAAAAAAAGGTTTAGCGCAGAAATTATTACTTTTCTGTGATTTTACATGATATTATCTTTAATTCAAAACAGGAAAACCTGGTAATGTTACAGTTTAAAAACTATCTACAATTTTAAATTCTTTAATATACTTTTTTTTTTAAATGGCAAAGCAAAGCAAATATCTGTAAAATGACAATATTTATGCTGATTTGAATGCAGTAAAAAGCAGTTCTTTTATGTTCAACTTTTGTAAACAAACAAACAAACAAAATTATCATTTATAAAATACAGATTTTGGATGTGAATATTTCTGACATTTTTTTATTTTTGTCGTCATCATGTAAACAACATTTTTACTAAATATTAGCATCATTTACTTCATTTATTACATATTTACGTCATTTTTCCCCCCGAGTAACAGCAAATTTCTCTATATAGTAGCAGACTTAAAGCTTTTTTTGTTTGTTTGTTTTTAAAGTGGTCAGATGTTGTTAATAAAAAAATTACCACCAGCATTAGTTTAAAAATAACAAAAATGAAAAAATGCAGATTTATTTGACATATGTACAGTTTTTTTTAATAGTGTGTTTTAGGGCTACCAAGCTGGTCTTTTTCTCTGTGCTTTTTCAGGCTATGATCTAAACATTCAACATCACTGTAAAAATCTGTCACATAACAACGAGAAGGAAAATTAAAGTAAAAACTGCTTTTTTTTTCTCTCTCTCTACAGTTTAGCTGCTGAACCTTTAAACCAGGGTTCTACGGACTCTTTACCTCTTTTCCTGCCGGCAGTAAATCACGCTTGTTGATCTCTTTGTTCCACCTCCTTTATTTATGAACTTTATGAACCTCATACATCAAACCAGAATCCTGCTGCAGCCATTAAGGCAGCGCCACACTCAGAACATGTCATAACATCACATCCACCCAATGTGCTGCCCAGGTGACGGACGACAGCCTCACATGAAAGCTGGAAGTGCCTGCAGGGTTTCAGAATAAAAGGCTTCATGTCATCCAGCGGCCACATACACCTCCACTTTACTTCAAATACCACCCGGGACGCAGGCAGCGAGTCAGCCACTCGGCTTCACGTGCAGGGAGAACGCTCGCCCTCTATTTCATTCCCTGCTCTTCTTTTATCTTTCTCTGGCATCTGGATTAGAATAAAGTGAATTCAATCAATCTCCTCTGCAGAGTCTCTGTTTATTCTTTCATCAGCTCATTTATTTGCTGTGGAAGCATCCACACGCTCGTCTGTTGCCTTAACTCACAAACACGCCACTTCAGACTGAAGCCTGCGCTGCCCGGACCTGCGTGTTGTCTTGTTTTAGCCTGCTGGGTAAACATGCAAAGAGAGCACACGCTGCACTTCTGGCTAAATATTAGCTTTGTGGCATCTGTAGCTGGATTTGCATCGAAAACACAGCAACACAGTGTCAAGATGCATGAGCGGTTTGATGACAGAAATACTGGAAATGAGCACAAATGAGGAATTTGTGCAGCTTATATGCAGCAAAGAGACAAAAATAAAATCCTCGTGGACAGAAATTAAAACTTTAGATGCTGCTGGGGTTCATCATTAATATGTAAAGAGGAAAAAACTACATGCAGAACGTATAATTCTGTGCTAATATTTGTCTCTTTATGTCAAACAATTAGAATTTGTTAAAGTCAAAGTGTGTCCACAGTGTGATGCTACAAGTATTCAGATCCTTTGCTGAAGTAAAAGCACCAAAACAGCAAAATCTAATTAAAGCATCGCAGTAAAAGTCCCGGTTTGGTCGCTGTGACTGTTATATTATGATATTCGACATCATTAGATTGTCAACAGTGAAGCATCAGCAGCTTGTTGTAGCTGCTGCAGTTTGAACTACTTTACATCCAGTTTTATATTCAGAAGATAAATCTGATTAATGGGAGCAGAGAGAAGAAAAGAAGGTCAGCTTCTGATACACAAATCTGTTTTCAGTTTTTCTCTAATCTTTGATATCTCTGCTGAGACGTCGGATCATCTGAAGGTGTTTTGAAACAGAGCCATGTGAGAATCTTCATGGAGTGTGAACGTCTGATCCGGCTGCTCTGGAAGAAGCACAACGGTTTAGATTTAATCTCTAACGATGCGTTGTGTTTTGAAAGCTTGTCATATCGTGTCAAATCTACACCCTGGAAGAGCTGTCAGATAAACTCAGGAGGTTTCATATTTCCCTCTGAGATGGAGTGGCAGGAGAAAGTATACATAAAACGCTATTACCTCAAAATTACATTTAAACACAGTGTTTACCGTCACTAAATGCTGTTTTCCTCCTCGGCTGCTCGGTGATTTCTTGCACATTGTGTTCTGTGCTGTTTGTTTGGATCAGGTTTGTTTCTGTTTTGCAGTTTGTGGCACAAAATAAAGTATTTTTATTCCTAAAAAGCTCTGAGAGACGATGGAAAAGCATTCTAGGTAGAAATGAATGACTCAATGGGAAGGTGCAGAGAGTGTCAGGTTAAATAAAAAAGTACACATTTATATTAAAGTTTGCAGCAGCTACGCTCTTTAACGATGTGGTAATTATTATTATCATGAAACATGTTTAGCTGAAGCTCTGCATCGACGCTCATCAGTGTAAATGACAGATTACATCATTATTTTTACCTTTAAAGCTTCACATCAGGACCAGAAAAGGTAAGACACAATTTTAAGTTTAAATTTCAAACTACAGAGAAAAAAAATCAAAGTTTTTTTTTGTAAAGAAACGTTTGATTTGTTGTAACCAACAGCAGCTTTAAAGTTTGTTTTAAAGGTTAAGTGAGCGACGATGAAACTTTGTAATGTTGTAAGTTACTGAAGTTCCACTGATGCAATGTTCTAATGATTGTGTGTTAAATTAATTATATTTTCCTTTTTTTTTTAGAAAATGAGGAACCTTCAACAACTGCATCATTTTATCTGAGAAGGTAAATCTGTGAGTTTGTTCTCAGTTTGTTCTCAAGAAAATCTTCTCTTGTCCAGTGCTGCAGTCCACAGACACAGGTCTGGACTTTAATTCATAATCATTCTTACATTATAAACTGAATTGCAATTTTGAAAAGACTTTAATTCATTCATCTCATTGGTGACGAGCATCAACACATATAGTCATCTGTTGTTGTTGTTTTTTTTAACTTTCAGATATTAAGAACATTTTCTCTCAACAGAACAATTTTGTTCTGAACAAGTCTGAAACCAAAGTGACTTGTGATTACAATAGTGGTGGTTGTGTGGAGATTTCTACTTGGCAGCTCAGTGTTTTGTTTTTCCAGAATAATTTGGAGGTTTGCTGATCGATGCTCTTAATCGGTTCTGACGAGAACGTGTTTTCAATCAACTGAAAACAAAACAAAGATACAAGAACAGATGATTCTTATGAAACATCACCAAACAGCACAGACGGTGTGTTTTCAATGAGTTTAGTGTTGCTGAGACACATCTACGCTATTAAACAGAGTCATTAAATGAGTTTATCGTTGATGCTGCACATTTAAAGAAGTCTCTGAACAGAAGACACAGAAGAGGAGATGAAGTGAATCATGCTGACAGGAGATGTGCTGACTCAGCAGGAAAATATGAAGTGATGTGCAGGAGGATAAATATTTGAAAGAAATACGAAAAGGCTGAGAGCATCGCTGCATTAGATTACAATATATTTTTAATTATTTGTATTTTCCTTTAGGTTACAGGCATAAAGACATGGCGTGATTTTTATATATTTTATTTTATTGTGTTGTATTTATACATTTTTTTTTTATTATCCTTTATTTAATGTATGGTATAAAGGTGAGAGAGACATGTCTTTTTGGTTCCTCTGTATGTTCTGGACATACAGAGAAATAAACAATAAAAATCTTCTGTTCTATTTTATTTGACTGTAAATTGATGCAGAAAGAGGAACAAATCTGTGCATAAAAACTCACCAGAATGTGCAAAAAAAAGGCATTTAGTGCTCATTCTTTGCTTGTGGAGGACAACCAGACATGTGTTATACTCATTTTTAATGTTTGCATTTGTGAAAACTGACATTGCATTGACACATCCTTAAAGGTAGAAAAACACATGAATGTATATGAAGCAAGGTGATGTAAAAATGGTGCAAATTCAAGTAGAGTTTGTCACTGCGTCTGCTTTGTGAGTCTAGTTTTGAATTTCTGTGCAAAAAAGAACAAAAACAATCAGATTTTGCCAGTGGAGACACTTTTTTAATGCAAATAATATTAAAAATCTGGTCTGTTTCTGTCAGATGTAAAGGTTTAGCCGCCCTTCTTGCAGATTAACGCGGCTCTAACCTCCTGGCTGCAGCTGCATCGAGGCTGCATGTAACATACATGACTTTTCACACCAGCAGCAGCAGCAGCCTCCCATCAGAGCTGCAGCGTGAAGCCCAGTCAACTTCTTCCATCCACACTGGCACGCTGCCAAGCCCAGTAAAAAAACCTGAAAGAGAAGGCTGGGGGGAGGCTGGATGGATGGATGGAGGGCGTAGAGCTCCAAATCCTCCCCTCCACCTCCTGCCCTCCTCACTAATGTCTTTGAGGAGCCTTAAAGTGCCTCTGAAGCCTCTTATTACAGAGCTGAAGGCTGCCAGCAGCTCACACGGAGAAAGAGAGAGCGTCCGCGCACAAATGTGATGATTACTGTAAACACTCGGCTATCTGTCTCTCAGTAAACCAGGCGAGCTCTAAACACAGAGGTGTAATGATGGGGGAGCTGTGGGGAGGGCGGAGGGAAGCCTCTGCACAAGCCGGGACAAGCAGCGAGACCTGGGAGCACTTAGCTAATCATTATATCCACTCAGGCAGCGAGGACGAAAACATTTCTATAAAACCTGACACTGATCGGAAACTACAGGAGAACGACGGCTTTAAAAGATCCACTTTTTGTTCCCAACATATTTCATCTGATGCTCCGTCAGACAGTTCAACAACTCCTTCATCAACAACATCTCTGAGTCTAATAAGTGAATCAAATGGGCCCAAATTCAATGAACTCAGAGGAGTCTGCAGCTGTAACACAACTTTCTACATCACCAAAACTGATCATTCAAGTAGCTGTGTGTATAGTTTTGACCCAGAAGATTTTGTCATATCTTCAGAAGACCTGTGAAAGATCTATGAAAGAAGAGTTGTTGTTTTTGTGACAAAGATGCATCGCCATAGGAGTCACTGGAAACTCAAGACTGCCATGATATATATGATCTCTACAAGTCTACTTAAACGTGTGTTCATGACTGTATATAAAACAACACTTAACTAAAAGTGGATAAAACAGCTCCCAGAAAGTACAGATGAACATTTGGAAACACATGTTCAAATGTGTCCATGTGAACTCATTATAAATTGGATCTTATTTAACACTTCATTATATAAAAAGTGGATGTGTTTAGTTCACTTTGGTCCAAACTGTTCATTAGTTTTTGCATATTTTAACATCTGTCCTTCCTATTTATCCCGTCTGTGTTTACAAATGTTTATCGATACTCTCAAAGGAGCTATTTTATCCAGTTTAGCAACAATTTCAACTGTTAGATATTTTTATTCAAGTCACTGTTTTACATATTTATGAAGACATGTTTAAGTAGACTTGTGAAGATCATGTATATCATGGCAGTCTTGAGTCTCCAGTGACTCCTATCAGTCTTAATATTTTCTGATGGTGATGCATCTTTGTCAAAAAAACAAAAAACTTTCATAGATTTTTTACAGGTCTTCTGAAAATATGACTAAATCTGCTGTATCAAAAATATACATACAGCTACTTGAATTATTCATTTTGGTGATGTAGAAAGTTGTGTTAATCAAATGTTCTTAGCAGCTTGGCCTATTAACTCACAAGCAATTACATTTGATTACAGCTGCTGACGCCTCTGAATTAATATAATTGGGGCAATTCGATCCACTTATTAGACTCACTACAGTCTGAGGAGCTCTGCAAAGATCTGAAAACGCAACTCATTGACGTGAACAAGTCAGGAAAGTCACTTGGAGCCATTTCAAAGATGCTTTGGATCCCAAATCATCTCTTTACACTTATATTTCCATGGTCCGATCAACCTGGAGTCAGAACTAACTAAAGATGTTGTTTTTGTCAGTGGACTCTGGTGCCTTTGAATCGGCTCTCTGATGGTAAACTGTCCCCCCTCCACTCCCTCAGATTTACACCCAGTAAGAATTTAATCTATGTACCGCCACAAACCAATAGTCGTCAACCCAAACTCTCTATAGCTCCGCCCCCTCACTGCTTCCAGGTGAACCATTTAGAATGAGCACCTTCCTCTCAGTCCACCAGGTTCATCTACCTTCTAGAGCTGCTGTTGCTAATGTCTCTAAAATGTCTCTAAAAACTCACTAAATGCTCTGCTGTTGGCTGCAAGAGTGAACACAAGAGTCTTCATGCACTCCCAGCATCTGAAGACCTGAACACCCAGTGGATTGCTTTGATGGAAAATCCTCAGTGTTAAAGCATTGTGGGGCTAATGTGGCTAATGTTAGCATTAGCTTTGATGCTAAGCCCACAGGTCAGAGCTCTGTGGAAAGTTCAAAGCTGAGGAACATTCAGACACGGCGGAAGCTTTAATTTGAAACCAATCAACAAGGACCGGGTGAGTTCTTCTGTTTTCTTGTTGCCTGTTGAGCTTCACTTCAATTTAAACTCAGCTGAAGTTCACATCTGTTAGCTTCTCTGAAGCTCTCTGTGCTCACTTATACTGCTTTTTACAACCAAATTCCCAGTAAAGCTGTTCTCATTTACATACTCCTCTGTTTCTGTTGTCAGGCAGCAGAACCAGTATGAAATAGTGACCCAGTGAGACCACATGTGAACCAGCAGTCCCTTCAGAGCCGTTTCTGAGCTGCAGCTAACATTCTGATTTTACAACCGTAACGTCATCTGACAAACTCACCAAACACATGAGTTTAAAACAATGCCTGTGCTCTGAATTCAAAACCATTTGCATGTAAAATAATCGCTGAGAGAGAAAGTTAGATGCAATAGAAACAGTCATTCACACCTGTTGTGGTAGAACAGAACTAAAACCAGGAGTTAAACAGTCATGGTGACATAAACCGGCAGGATTCTGAGCTGAAGACATGCGAGACTTTGGGTGAATTTGCTGAAAAGTGGGGACAATGTGGGACCTTTAAGTCCTGCAGCAAGATCTACTGAAATGAAACTCTATAAAGTTTTTGTTTTGGAAATTAAGTTCATATTGTTCTCATTAAACTGCACTAATAAAGGTCTCCTGCACAGATGACCACTGAAGATAACCAGCTAATCATGCACGACTCTAGTGCTGGAAACAGTCGAACACATTTGGAACTAACTGATGAAACCTGCAGCGATGGAGAAACCTGTGACTTTAGTGGCTCCTAGACAGTGTTCAATAATCGTATTTCCTCTTGAGACTAAAGCTGTTGTCCTCTTTAAACCAAACATGTGTTATTTAGTGAAACATCCAGACTGATGCTGCTGTAGCTTCATGACGCTGCAGGTTCCTGTTGTGTTGGTGCAGCATCACATCCTGTGTACTGAGAAGTGATCTTAATATTTACAGGTACTTTATATACAACTATGTGTGTCACCCTGCACGGTCACTTGAGAAGAAGTTCTGCTTTGACATTCCTGCAGCTCCGTGTGGAGAAACGCTCCTGTTTCTTCTGTTTTGGCTGCGGATGAGAGCTCAAGGTTAGAAAACTGCAGAAGCTCAGATGAACGGTCTCGGCCTCGGCTGAGCACGAAGGCGACTGTGGCAGAGTTCACTGGGAGGCCACGTGGTCGCTTCCCCGCATCGTAGGAAACTGGAGACGGCCTGCATGTTGCTGCTGCCTCGTTCATCACAGGACGCACTTTAACCGTAAAACAAAACCTGCTAAAAAGGGGTGAAGCACGTCAAATATGAAGCGAGACAAAGGAGATGCCCGAAGGGATACAGTTACACTCAGTTACAAAGGAAGAGGGCGTTTTAGATGAAAAAAAGAGTTCGGCTGGTATGGAGTGATTAACACTGAACGATGTCCTGACATGCTGATGAGGTTGGTCTCCCTGAAGCAGGAGGAGGAATCAGAAAGGATGGGAGGAAATGAGGAAAAAGTGAGTAAGGTAGAGTTAAAGGGGAGAGAGGATGACGTGATGACAAAAGAATGGAAAATATAGAAGGTGGATTTGACTCTGATTTATATATTTTTCTACTCTTTATAGTTGTGTAATCATCCTTAATTGCCGAATTTTTTTTGCATTGATAAATAAAGTCTTGAATCTTTTTGACTGGATGCAAAACATCCTCATGTTGTGGCAGCACCTGAACATGCTTCTGTTTTCAGATTATTCAATTATTTTACAGTCATGAACCCAAAAAAATCAAGTAAAATTTAGTGAAGAGTAAAAGAAATAAAACCTTCCCAGATTTAATTAAGTTTAGTTTTGTTCCTGTCATGTTCTCTGCAGCAGTAAATCTATTTGACATCTACGTCTGTATTATGTTAAATCAGGATGCAATGTGCCAGAGTTGTTATAAAATCACTGTAAGCTCTATTAGAAGGTCAAGATGTGTGAGTTTTGGGAACTTCAGAGCATTAAACTAAACGTAGACACAACCTGTTTTAATAAGACTCGTGATGTATTCAAGGATTCAAGGATTCAAGGTTCTTTATTGTCACAGCAGCACACGTTTCCACATGAGATGGCATGAAATTAGCAGGTCCTGGTTGAGAGCTCATAGAAATAAATAAATAAAGATAAGGAATAAATTAAATTGAACAGATACATAGGCATGTGTGCAAAATGCAGTTGTCTGGTTATAAGTGGGCTGTGTGGAGATGCAGTCAGTGATTTTAACATATTGTGATAAATCAATATAAATGTACATTAACAGCATAATATGAGACTTAATTGTGAGACATCTGCACAATCAGATTGTTTTGGATGTTTTGCAAGCACAACCAGTCAAATGAAGATTCAAGATTTTATTTATTAATCCAAAAATTTTGCAATTAATGATTATACAACTATAGAGTTAAAAAAAACAAAAAAACAAAAAACCCTAAAATTACTTTTGCAACTTTTAGTTTGATTTATTTTGTTATCTGGGGGAAGCAGGTGGAACTAGGGATCCAAACATCCACTGGTCAGAAAATATTCCGACTCATGAGTCATTCGTGCTAATTTAAGTGGAAATTTCAACATTCTGAATCTTAATTGTTTTAAGTTTGTCAGTAAATTTCAGAAATATGATCTGGCAGAGGGTTGAACATAACCTTCTGACCCCAAAGGCCACTTTGAAAGGTAAGATTTCTTTGAAAATAGAAAAATAGCACCATTTATCAGAGAAAAAAACCCAGTAAAAACAAAAAAAGGTCAGACTTCCTGATAGTCTGTGAATAAACGTGATTAGGTTAATTTTATCTACTGTGATCTTAGATATAAGGTTTCTTTTCTTTTCCGACAGTGAGTCCTCAGAAATGTTCCTGAGGAAGACTGAAGTGATGGTCGATTTCAAAAAGCTAAAACAGCTCTTTTCTAAATAACTCACTGTCTGGTAAGAAAATAAATCTTATATCCAAAACAAAGTTAAGCTTAAGAATATATCTCATCAAAAAATTTAAATTTACATGTCAAAAATTCAGTACAAATCATTTTCACCAGATTCTGTAAAAGCAACAAATTCTGTGCTCCTCACAGAGCAGAGAGGACACAAGTTTAAAAAAAATAGAGAGACTGAGAGGAAAATAAAACATACTTGAGCTATAAATTGAAAGCAGCATGGTTTAAAAACAGTGTACTTGTTGTAAGTTGTCAACAAGTTGTTGGAACATTCAGCAGGTGAAACATCTTTGTAGGTTTGGTGCAGATGGAAAAGTGAAGAAGTTGCAATAATTTAAATAAATTTAGTCAAAGAGCCATTTTTACCCAACTTTAGTGACACCTGTGGGTGCTAGTAGTACTAACAATAAGAACAACAGTTGACCAAAAAAATTCAACTTTAGTCTTTCACTTTTTAAAAAAAAATGATTTATGGCATTATGCTTGTGTTTTGGGCATTTCTGCGTTTCTTCTACTTCTAGTCATGGTTGTGCTCTTTCTATAGAGGTGCAGGACTTTATATTGCAGGAACAATGAGCTCACAGTGACTAAAAATGAATGAAAAAAAAAAGAGTAAGAAGTGTTCAGAAACTGCTTGGAGTTCAGAAGGTTAAACTGGAGGGTTTATGTGGCACAGATCTGTGCCAGCAGACCACCTGGGCATCCTTTATATAATATAAAACCCCCTAGTCCATGCTGGAGTGTTGTCATGGCTTGAAATTACAATAAATCTAGAAGCAGGTAATGAATTAAAGTAAAAAAAAAAGAGCTTTTAATCAAAATAATGACAACTCACGAGCCTGCAGAACAGCTTCTTATCTTCGGATTTCCACGTGTCTGAGCTCCACTGAAGGGATGAACACTCTTCGTCCAAACCATATGCCCTTATTTTAAGCTTTCACGGTGGCTGCAGAGCTCTGTATATCCAACATTTCCCCCCTATAGATATTCGGCTAAGCTCTGGAGACTGTGAAGGCCACAACACATGTTTCACATCATTTCCAAACCAACACTGGAGCCCTGCAGCTATGGAAGCATCTGTATTTGTTAAGTCTCTATTATTTATTCAGGTTTTTCTTTAATTTAATTTACGCAGCTCAAAAAGTGCCAAATGCAAAATTCTACAGTTTCTGAAGCTAAAGGCATAACTGGTTATTATTGTTTTTAATTCATTTCCTTTAAAATCAAATCGAATTTTTAGTTAGTGTTGTTTTTGCACTGTGTGCTTTTGTTGTTGTTTGTAGCTTCACGTGCTTTTGACTGTGTTCTGTGAAGCACTTTGGGAATAAAAGGTGCTGTAGAGGTGACTTAGTTTTGCTTTTTCAATTTATTTTATTGTATTTATTGTACTTATTACAGCAGGATTATCATAAAATCTTTTTCTTTTGATGTAAACATCTCATGTTTACCAGATTTCTAACATATGCATCCTGTAGAACACTCCTCCTTCTGATCTGTTGGCACAAAACAAACCTCAGTCCTCAAAATGTTCATCCAATTATTCCACCAGTTTGATTGTAAACAGCAGAGAAACCGTCAAGCTGGAGCTGTTCTCACTGTGCAGCACACGTTTGCTTTTGACTGAGACACCTTTCCGTGCCAGTGTGAAGGTGTTTCCACTTAAAGTTGGTGTTGCAGCACAAAGGTGAAGCCTGGAGATCTCTGCGGTGACGCGGTGCGCGCGGAGGAGCTGCTGCGCTCTGATTGGACGAGAGAGGCGCGTTCCCCGCAGGAATGCAGCGCTCAGGTGGAGGGAGAGTCAGAGAGGGAGGGAGAGAGAAGGGGGAGACGCCGACACACCGACACCAGCTCTCAGAACGCCCGCTGGACCAGTGGAGCTGCCGGCGGCCCTGCGCGCTCCTCACCGGTCGGTTCTGACGCACCGTGCGCGCTTTGGACCTGTTTGGATCGAGAGAAAGGTCGAAGGGAAAAAAGAGAGGACGCGGCTTCTGGAGCTACCTGCTGCTACCACAGTGGAGTTACCCGCTCAGGACTGAAGTACAAACCACCTGCGACAGTGTGGATGAATTCATCTGTGGCCTCCAGCTGATGGGAAAAACCTGCTTTGTGCCAAGAAACTCTCCAAGGTGCGTCTTGTTTCCACACTTTACTTGTCCCTAAAAAACAAACCTGCTGTGATGCGTTTTGGGAACTGAGGAACACAGCTGTGTGGAGCCCTGCAGCTGAGAGAGAACACAGTTGATTTAAAACTTTTAAAAAAACAGGAGAAGAGGACGAATAAAAGCTGCAGGACGGAGCTGGATATGGATGGTGTCGTTGGATCGCCGCAGCCTGCAGCTGGGACGCGCTGTGCGTCTGAGCCGCGACGTTTCACATCATGATACGTGATCAAAACTGCACCTGACCGCGAATGTAACAGTACCTGAGGCCAATCCACACGGATCTACTATGTCCTCAGCACAGAGCAGGTAAGCAAAGCGGAGTTTTCTGGCTTGTTTACAGGAGAAGTGACTTTAAAAAGAAGAGTCCAGCTTTGATGGGAGGTGACAAATTCCAGAGGCAGCATGTGGAGGCTGTTTGTGCTCTGATTGAGTTGCATTTTCAGGCAGGAAAATATGTGGTGGCTTTAAATATTTACTTGCTTGTGAGGAACTGCAACGTTTTTCTTTTGCAGTCCAGTGATGGATGGGAGGTGATAAATTCCAGGGACAGTCGAAGTTTTCTCTCCCAGTTTGAAGCCTGTTTGTTCTGCGGTTTGCCTCATTTCAGCAATTGCAGGGAAAATATGTGGTTCTGGACAGTTGTTTTTGATGCATGTTTGCTAGATTCCCCCTTGTTTCGTGCATCATTTGGCTAAGAGAAACCTGACTCAGATGATCCTGGATGTTTTGCTCTGGGGGGCAGAAGTCCTTTCCAGCCTGCTGCGGGCGACTCCCTGCCAGCGGGTGAGGTAATCCTCCTGCCATATCTGTGATATTGCAACTCCTGACTCCACATTCCACACATCCTGCTGCACCACCTTTATCTCCTAAATGTCACCGCCTATAAATACCCGGCTCATATTTGATCTAATCCCATCGCTGCAACAGGGAACACAAACACAGGAGGGGGACTGCACGGCCACTCCAGATCTTCCTAAATCCACGATTACTCTTTAGCTCTGATTTCAAAGTGTGTAGGGTTTTTTTTTGCTTTTTTTACAAGCTGCATTTGATGTAAAGTGTCAGCAGAGACGTGCAGGATGGACCACAGTGTGCAGAGAGATTTGGCTCAGGGCACATTTTCTGTCTCCCCGATAACTCTTTGGAGGAATGTTTGTTTGGGAGCCTCATGAACAGATTTAATCTACTTAACATGGAACACTGAGCATATAGCTTCAAAACGAGGACTCTAATTTGGTGTTACACGCAATGATGTCACTCTCTCCTGCAGGGAGGAATTTCAATCCCTTTTTTTTCTTCTTCCCTGAGCGCTGCAGAAGGACATCAGTGTTCTAAAAAAAAAGTGACCCTTTGTTAACAGCACTGACTGTTTCCTCCACAAAGTTTCCTTTTCTAATAAAAAATTACTTTAGTTTTGCACAGGCCAAAACAAAAGGAAGTGCATTCTTGTCCTTCATCTCTCGCAGATGTACCATCGCAGGTAATCGGCCCCAGATGTGTGTACGCAGCTTCTGATCCGTAATACAGTCAGAATGTAGCTTTTAAGGATTTAAAGTCATGGAAGCACGCTGAGGCTCTCTCAAGGTAAAAATCATTCACCCACGAGTACAAAAACCTCTAATGTCTGTCGGTTTGCCTCTAAATGCTGTCATCGCCTGTAAACTTTGGACCGTATTAGAGAAGAAGTCAACCAAAGACACAAATCAGTGCCGAAGCAGATTCTGAATTCATCATTGTTTTAGCTGGGAGGTCAATACAGCTGCCAAACACATCTGCAACTCATGATTATTGTCAGTGCAGGCTTTAGTTGAGTTTTTTTGGTCTATTAAATGTCAGAAAGTGGTGAAAAATGTTCGCAAATGTCGGATTTTGTTCACAACCTGAAGGTTGATTTGTTTTTTGTCTTATAATAGGAAAGAAATCAGAAAATATTCACATTTAAGGAGCTGGAATCACAGAAATTCTGCATTATTTGATAAAAAAACAACTCAAATGAATTAAATTATCAAAATATTCAGTTATAAAGTTAATAGTTGACACGGTCTGTGTCTTTTAAGCTGTCTGTGGATGCTTCATGTCAGCATACACCTAGAAACATCAATCAAAGCTTTTCTCTTCCGATACCTGAGGCCAAGCTGCTGATCAGTTTTATGATTCCAGCTTTTTCTCTTAAGATATGATTTATAATGTCATACAACCACGGCTTCTACGGTGGAAACGCATTTAGATTCACACCCTGTGTCACCTGGTGTGTCAATTTTGAGTTTTCTTTGACAGAAAAGAAGTTTCTGCTATAAATTCTTGCACAAAAACAACTAATTGCTGCATAAAGATTCACCAGAAAGCAGGAAATGACACTTTTCCTGGATTATGTCAAGTGTCCTCATTAACTGCTGCTGTGACTTTTAAATCACAGAGCCTGATATCCGTCTCTTTTACTGAACTGTCAGTTGCTTCACACTGTCAGTGCAGACAATAAACAGGACGTTTTCTTCTCTGAACCCAGTGCACCTGAAATGACCTCCTCCGATCGGTAACATGTGCTTCGTCTTTGCCACTTTAGGTTAAATGCAGCAGTTTTAGGAAGGAGGTTACTTCCAAAAAGGGTACAGAGTGAAGTCACAGCAGCAGGATTTTTTACGTAAAGTTACAGTTACGGTCAGTGATGTGGTCGGATTTTAGCAAACAAACTTCATGAAGCAGTGCAGAGGTCCAGAAGCCAAAGAGTTCAGTCAAGAAGCAAACAGTGACAATTCAGACACAATGTGACAAACAGCTGCACAAAGTTTAGACTAAAATGCTGCTACTCAGTCATCAACCTGTTGTCATCAGCAGGTAAACCTCTGCTCTGCCTTCACCACAGCGTCTGGAGACAGTCCAGCCTTCACTAGATTTATTGGGAAAGCCACATAAAGAGGCGACCTGATGGTGTTTATGGTGCATACCTCAAGAGTATAAAAGCTGTTAGATTCCAGGTTGGTCAGACCTTTTCTGCAGGTCATTCCCCTCCTCTTCCCTCCATATCTCTTGTCTGTTTCTGCTGCTTTTGTCCTATAAAAGCAATTTGCCATAAAATCCCCATAAATCGTTAAAACGAAGGTGGAAACACGGGTCAGAGTTGCAAGCTGTGTTTCCGCAATGTATCTGTAAAGTTATAAAGATGCCAACATTTGAGAAAAACTTCATTTTGCAAAAATTTTGCTCACTTGAAGTGGTTTGGACATTTTTCAAAAGGTTAATGACCCTCATGAAAGATGGAAACACCAAACTGTTCAGAACTGAAGAAGCCTCAAACACCTTCAAGAGCCTAAAAGAAAAGTCAAGTTGCTTTCTAGGACCTTCACTAAACAGATTAATGGTTATTAATGATCAGCTCGTTTCTTTGTTGTTTTTGCTTAAAACATGACCAACAGCAGTTAATATGAAGTAAAAATTTCAACTTTCCTGACTGAAAATAACTCTTGAAGACTTTTTTTCTCCTTTGTTTTAATTTATTTTTGTTGATAGCCAATGTTTAGTTTGTTTCCACAGTTTCTGGCTTCTTCTACTCTCTTTATTCCAGCCGTGCCGCCCACAGCGCCACCTTCTGACGACACTACACCGCCTGGTTTACACACTTCAAACAAACCTAATTCACATTTTCTTCTTTTGTAATTTATTTATTTTTGCTGCATTTCAAAAGCTTGCTGTAAATTCTCTTGACACTTATATGGAAACACGGATGAACCTTCAACCTGCAGAGATCACAGTCAGGAATCCACTCAATGATTTATTAGAAAAGTCACATAAAAGATTGGTTGGGGGGAATATTACCTCGGTGCGAGTCCCTGATTTAATTCCCAGCTGTCCCGACCCTTTCTGCATTTCATTCTCCTGCTTTTTTTCTTCATATGTGTCCTGTAATACCTACTGGTCCTATCAAAATAAAAGCAAAATGCCCCCAAAAATAATCTTGAAAACGGAAATGTCAGAAGTTTCCATCATGCAAAACCCACATTTCCACCAGTCAGAGTCACAGACGGTGATCAAACCACAGCAGTTTCTGAACTTTATCCCTCCAAGTCATGTTCTGCCACCATCTCATCCCCCCAAATAATGTTTCCAGGTCGCTTTGAACCAGATCCTGAACTTGTCTGTCTCATGTTTGCAGTCAGACGGTGATATATGACTGATGTGCAGTTTCAAGGTTCAGTCCGATAAGACTTTACTGCTCCGTGTTTGTGTCTCTGTGCACGAAGCCGATGAAAAGCTCCCACTTTACCGTCTGAGGGCCTTGTTTCCAAAGAGGATTAGGGCTGCGTTTTAACCAATTTAGAGTGCTCCTTTGTCTGTCAGCAGGATGTTTTAAAAACCCCTCGTGAAAGAATTTCCATGAAATTTGATGGACACATCGGCTTCGCGCCAGGGAACAATTGATTTGGTTTTGGTGGTGATCCAGATCTGGGATTTCTGCCATTGGACCATTAGAGGGTTTTTTTTTTAGCTGTAATTATGAATCTGATGGAGACAGAAAACTTGACTCCCAACCCTGCAGATACATGCGCAGGTTCAAGGGGTTTTTATTTAGAGCCAAAGTGTTGAAGAACCAATGACATGTCTGCTTGTCTGTCATTTAAAAAAAAAAAATCAGAACATCACTTGTGTTCACCTCGGCACATTTCTCGTGTTTCGAGACCACGACTGTAGATGACCTGAGAGGCTCTGCTTCAGTCAAAAGATAATCTCATAATCCCCGAGGTATGACGCTCTACCAAGTTTGTTCTCCCCGTCGTGGAAGGAGCGGGTGAAGTGAAGTGAAGTGAAGCAAAGCAAAGGGAAGGGAAGGGACCGGATTGAGCAAGAGTCTAGACTTTTTGGCTGCAACAAAACCAACAACATTCATTTCGTCATTTGCCCGCAATCCTCCTCTGGGTGTTTTGTCACGACACACACAAAGGCATTTCAATTTTCTTTTTCTCCCAAAGTGTTTTACTGCGTCGTCGAGCGGAGCAGCTGCCGAATCACAAAGACCCTCCGAAGAGGCTTGTGTTGTGGCTGATTGTTGCCGCCTCATTCAGACCTTCGGGGGTCAGCGCTGACCGCCGAGGCCTCACATCTGTTAGAGGTTACGTCGGCTCTTTTCAGCGGCGAGCTCCATGTAGCCGTCGGACCCTCCACCAGGCATTCCCAAACGCTGGGTGGGGTCGCGGCTAAATCTCCCTTCAGGTCAGAGGTCAAGGCCAGGCCCCCACTCGGAAGACGTGTTGCTTTTCCAAACTCGGTGGGTGTGCAGACGTGGAGCACTTAAAGCGGCAGAGATGGTCGGTCAGGTGTCGACTCGCACCTTCCTCCTCCTCCGGGTCAAAGGACGCATTCTCACCTGCGGCGCCGTCGAGAGGTGGGAAGTCGACGTAATTGCGCGATAACGGTTGTTTATTTGTGCAGGGTGGGAACGCTGCAGCGACCTGTGTGTCGGGGCGTGTTGAGGAAAGGTCTGTGAGTTCAGCCACGTTATGGAGGATTTATAGGTGCAGGTGGGGAGAGCAGGTTGTGTTACCTCGTGTTACAGCAGCTGGTCGACAGATTTCAACCTCATGTTTCCATTGATCTGTTCACTATTACCTTAATTAGTCAATTAGCTGTTTGGTCTAAAATTGTCATCAACTGTCCTGTTTCATCCACAGTCCAAAGATACTGAGTTTACTGTCAAAGAGAAGGAAAAAACAGAAAATATTCACATTTAAAGGGCAAGAATCAGAGAATTTGTACTTTGCTTCCTTTAAAAAATGGTGATCGATTGTCACAATAGTTGACAACTGATATAATAGCCAACAGCTGATTGATTAACCCTTGCAGCACTGATAAAATGTCTGAAAAATCTACATCCAGATGCCACTTTGCATTCAGATTGGTGCTGTTGTTCAAAAGCCAGAGTTAAAATTAACAGAGAGAAGCTAAAAATGTTTGCTATATTGATTATTGTATAGCTTATTGTCTAATTTCTGTTTTATTGTCATCGTGTAGTCATGAGTTGTGTACCTCAGTATGTCCATGTGTATGAATAATGCTGTGATAAAGCAGCTAGAGGATTTTTACTTCAAGAAATCACTCAAATAATTAATATATTAGTTTCTATTCACATTTACCATTTAAAATGATATTAAACAGAGAGTTATCGACATTTAAGAAGCTGGAAGCTAAATAAATACTCAAAAATATGAATCAAACCAAATAATGTGCTGTGANAACCTCATGTTTCCATTAATCTGTTCACTATTATCTTAATTAGTCAGTTAGCTGTTTGGTCTAAAATGGTTTTAAAAAAATGTCATCAACTGTCCTGTTTCATTGACAGTCCAAAGATACTGAGTTTACTGTCAAAGAGAAGGAAAAAACAGAAAATATTCACATTTAAGGAGCAAGAATCAGAGAATTTAGACTTTGCTTCCTTAAAAAAATGGTGATTGATTGTCACAATAGTTGACAATTGATATAATAGCCGACAGCTGATTGATTAACCCTTCCAGCACTGATAAAATGTCTGAAAAATCTGCATCCAGGTGCCATTTTGGATTCAGATTGGTGCTGTTGTTCAAAAGCCAGAGTTAAAAGTTAACAGAGAGAAGCTAAAAAGTGTTTTCCATGTTGATTATTTTATAGCTTATTGTCTAATTTCTGTAGTCATGTAGTCGTGAGTTGTGTACCTCAGTATGTTCTGTGATATAAAGCAGCTAGAGGAAAATATTCACCTTTGAGAGGTGACTTTCTGCCATTTTTACTTCAAGAAATCACTCAAACAATTAATAGATTAGTTGAGAATTTATTGAGTATCTGACAACTAAATAATAAATTACTGCATCTCTAATAAAATGCTGGAAAACACTGAAAAGTCTCCATCCAGGTGCCATTTTCTATTCACATTTCCCATTTAGAATTATATTAAACAGAGAGTTATCAACATTTAAGAAGCTGGAAGCTAAATAAATACTCAAAAATATGAATCAAACCAAATAATGTGCTGTGAATTGGTTGAAATAGTAAAAACATTTGTGTGAGTAGAGATTTGAGCTTCACTGAATCCACTTATTTTGTTCTCCAGCACACCTAATCATCTGTAATTTTTGTCAAATTTAACATTTTATCCCACAAAAAGTTTCATTCAATATGAGCAAGAATATCGGTTTGTTGAGTCTGTAGCCTGGTTCACTTTTAGGGTTTATAGTTGAGATTTAAAGCTGATGTGTTCATGCTTCGTGTTTTCTATCTGATAAAAAAGCAAAGTTATGTTGTTTGTGTCGTTGGTGGGAAAAGTTCTTTTTCTTCTTTTTCTTCTTCTCGAGTCACGAGAGCGACTAATGTCAGTCAAAATAAACAACCGGTCTCGCGTTGATTAAAGCCGTTTCCCTGCGCCTGCCCTGCAGCTATTCACTAATGTGCTGCTGCTACAGCCTTAATGAGAGCCGGAGGAGGCGGACCGACCCCTGCTCACCTCTGAGGGCCCCTGCAGCGAGGGGCCCGAAACAGCCGCTGACCACAGCCGCCGTCTGGTTGGTCCCTCAGACGAAGCCACGCATCAAGTGAAAGTGAGAGCAGCGATGCCATGTTTGTGCAGCACTTTTACATCCGTATGTGTCATTTTGGCATCAAAACGCACAAAAACATCAAGTGAAGGTTGTCTGTGAAACTGGATGTTTCATCTAATGATGCTCCAAAAGTCATAATAAGTTGTCCAATCTTTTTAAAACACAAAACAAAACATCAATAACTGGAATTTTAGGAGTTCAATTTTTCAACTTTTTAAAGCCTGAACCATGAAATAATTGCCAGAAAATTCAAAATGTTTGAAACTGGAGTGTTATTGAACCTTCAAAACTTAAGTTCAAATTTGTATATATGAGTTTTAATTTCTATCATTTTTGCTGCATGAGTTACTGGTCTATGGTGGCATATCTGTGCTCTGCATGTGTCTGATTGTATACATCAGTTTTTTCAGGAAAAAAATATCACGCTGCTGATGTAGAGGTCTCAAAAACACTATCCGATATGACACACTTGGCATTACAGGGTTAATGGCAAAACTGGTGCGTGTGTGAAAATGTTCAGGACACCAAATCTGCATCTACTAATTATTAAATTATTGCTCAATTTGCACAAAAACATTAAGTGTAGGTCATCTGTGAAACTTTGTTTCATAGTAATGATGCTCCATCTCTGTTTTTGCAAAAATGCTAATAACCTGTGTTTTTAAATTTAAAACGGCAATAACTGGAATAAGACTTTTGGGAGTTAAATCTTCTCAAAAATTTGACTTTTTAACAGCAAAACTGGTGTAAAAATGTGACATTCAGGACATCAAAGCTGCAGTCAAGCACTATTTCATTATTGTTTAAGTAGCATAAAACCATAAAGTGCAGGTCGTCTGTGAAGCAGTTTCCCTCTAATGATGTTTCTTTTCTGTTTTAACAAAAATCTTAGTTGTTCAGTACATTGTTTGAAATGCAGCAGTTGCTAGATTTTGGCGACTTTAGTGCAGCAGATGCATCAATATGTCACTTCATAAAGCTATTTAAACAAACCTAAGAGCAAATAGTTAACTGTAAAGTCATGCAGCAGATAGACTGAGTCGTGTTTCTGCTCACTCAGCACATTTAAGTCCAACCTTAACTTTAAATTGAACACTTTTTTTGGTCTCATCCATGCAGCTCCTGTTGGAAATATCTGCTCCTTTATGTGTTAATTCTCTGTTTTTGATCACTAAGAGCAACTTCTTCAACATTACACAGTCATTTGATGCATTAATACGATAAGAGTTAGTGCAGCAGTGGAAAGCAGCCAACTTCATTTTTATGCTGTTTTTTTCTCTTAATTTCTCTACATTTTAGAGGGAACAATTGTCGTATTACTTCACCACATTTGTCTGACAGCTTCAGTTACTTTCAAGATGAACATGTGACACAATAAATAACAAGCTTTTAAAAATACCACACACAGTTTTAGACGAACTCAGTGATTTACAACGGTTTCGCCGTCTTTCGTCGGCGTCACATTTCAGTTAACAGCTGCACCGAATCATAATTTTTCCCTCTAAACTTCTCACATGGCTTCATTTCAATAAAACGAGCCGATATCTCACCAGAAATCAAAGATTAGAGGAAAAACTGAAAACAGATTTGTGGATCAGAGCTTTTTTTTCTGTCTTCTCCTATTAATCATGTTTGGAGCCTCTGATTTATCTTCTGTCTCTGAATATAAAACTGGATTTAAAGGAGTTCAGCAGCTACAACGGCAACAAGCTGCTGACACGCTGGTGCTTCACTATAATAATCTAATAATATAGCAGTCAGAGGGACCAAACTTTTACTTAAGTAGGATTTTAATGCACTTCTGTAGCATTTTTATCTCCTTCATTAAAGGATCTGAATTCTTTTTCCATCTCTGATCCGCAGACAACAGCAAATATTGGAATCACATTAATATTTAAACCGATGAATACTGTGTAAAATATATTATCTATGTCTCAACAAGCCTTTTTTTAATTTGAAACATTTCTGTGTATTTTCTACTTTTCCGGGCAGCCGTCGGTTTACAATCATTCCAGCGCATTGTGAAAATGAGTCATCAGATTCTTGCAAAGTGATTGTGTTGAGTAATCCATCACCCCTGACACTTTTATTGTGAAGTAATGAAGTGCAGTCTGTTCAAATCAGTAAAGACTTGAACTCTGTCACGATCAGGGCTGCAGCTAACCATTATCTTGACTGTCGATTGCTCTCATGATTAATTGAGTTGCTGTTTGGTCTAAAAGCGTCAGAAAACGAGGGAAAATGTAAATGAGGCTTTCTCAAATGTCTTGAATGAAAGAAATCAGAAACTATTTACATAAAAGAAGCTGGAACCCGAGAATTTAAACTTTTTTCTTGTAAAAAAAAATACTCAAACTGTTTAATAGTTGACAACTAATTGATCAATCATTGCAGCTTCAGTTACTGTGCAGTTTAAACACTGACAAAAATAAATCCAGACTCATTTTGATGGATTATATGTGTCTGCTACTTGGTGAATTGTTGGACAAATGCACCCAGATTTATAAAACAGTAGATTCTGTCCCTAAAAAATGACATAATTTGACCAAAAATCATAAAATTATACTTCTTTACAACTAAACCTCTTTTTCAGTCACATTGTGAGAGAACCATGTTTTCCTCCAGATAACATTTATGATGCGTCACATTTAAAACTGAAGTCGACACATTAGTTTATTTTACTACTTTACCGTTGGTCCTTTTCTGGCAAACTCACCATGTATTAAAAAGGGCAGAGCTTATCACCATGGCAACCCAGAAAATGGAGGAAATGCTTCAAACATGCTGTGAAAAGGTCGGATTTTACCCCAAAGGGCTGTATTTAGTTATGGAACAGTGGATGAAAAAAACAGAACTTTGGACTAAAAATACGAGTCTAAAACTAAATAATACTTTATGTAGCGCCTTTTAAAAAAAGAGTTCACTAAGTGTGAAAAAAAATAAAGGAGGGTATTCAGGACGACAATGAAACAACAGAAGGCCGCTCAGTCTGGAAAAAAAATAGAGTTATACACCGTAAAGGATTTACAAAATGCATCCTGAAAACAAACAAAAATGGCATAAGGCTAAAAATAATAATACTAGTCATGGTAGATAAATGTAATAAATATGTAAATAAATAAAGGTAGAAGAGAATAATATGAACAAAACAACTATAAAAGCCTGTAAAAATGGGTTTTAAGAAGTGATTTAAAACAGAACACTCGAGTCAGACAAAGCCCTTCATTGGACTTTTTCAAACGGCCTTTTTCTGCTACGTCTCAGTCAAACCAGTTGGGGAGAAAACACGCTTCTTTCCAAACATACATGCAGTTTAGTTGCATGGAATTTTTGGGGTTGGATTTGAAGTTGAAAAGGTGACACTTGCAGACACGGCGGCTCTTAAGTGATGCAGCAAACATGCTGGAAGTAGAATAAAGTTAATGTAGAAATGTGAAGGCGCCGTCCATCCATCCATCCATCTGCTCTCCTTCTCGGTCAGCGCGACCTTCTCTGTTCTCTGATAAGAATCCCCCCTTGTAAGGCCTGGAGGCGGCTGTGCAGGGCCGGGCTGCTCAGCCGAGCGTGAGCGAGATGTGTATCGTTTAATTGGACGGGGCAACTACTGACCTGGGACCGAGCCAAAACTCCAAACGCTCCGGACCGACTCTGTGTTTATGACCCGGTGGAGAGATAAAAGGAGGATGACGGACGGGCTGGAGGCTGCTGTAAGTGAGACACCGGAGAGGACGGGAGAAACCGAGAAGATGGACTTTGCTGCAGCTTAACAAGCGCCGTCTGTCCCGCGTGTTTCTCCTGTTAATGAAAATGTTCCGTCAGAAAACAGAAACGTATGAGACAGTGTCAGTGAAGCAGCAGTGCCAGGAAGCAATCAAAGACAGGGATAGAGAGGGGCTTTCCAGGAACCAGAGGGACTTCTCAGAAAAAGGCACTTGTCCTTTGATGAGTCAGAGGTGGAGAGAGACGGATCCTCGGCTCTTGGCCTCGAGGCGAAGACGAAGACGAGGCAGTTTGTAGAACAAATGTCCTCTCGGGCAGATCTTATCTGGTCGCACCTTGAAGTGACTCAGAGTCAGCGCTGCGTTTGCTGGTAGCTGCTGCTGACTCAGTTTAGATGCTGATTCAGTGGAACATAAAGGAGGTTTATTCTTCTGTCAGAGTCAAACTCGGCACATTGACTCCTGCTGGTGTTTCATCATTGTGAACTCACAAACCGTGCTGTTATTCAAACCCTCAGAGCTTCATTCTAGCTTCCACTGGACCCCCCACAGTTTACAGAGAGGCCAACTGATGTGTATTAGTTTACACAACTTATACACAAGACACACTCGGATATGTTTTGCGATGTAATGGTGCAGCTGTAAGGAGGGTTGGCTTTTAGTATTTCATTTAGTGTGAACATTACGTGGCTTTTTTGACGCAACAGCCCCAATTTAATTTTTTTTTCCTTCAGGAACTTTTGTAAAAATTAAGCAATCAAGTTCAACAATTCATTATTATGGTGTGTTATAATAATGAATTGTTGAACTTGATTGCTTCATTTTTACATAAGTGCTCTGAATTAGATATCACATCATATGTCATTTCTCATATTGTATATCTCACATATCATATCTCATGATATCACATATTGTACATGTCATATATCATATCTCATGTCATATATCTCATAAATATACATCATATCTCATATCATATATTACATCATGTATTTCATCATGTATCTCACATGTATCTCATAATATCTCATCTCATATATATCATATCATATCATATATGTCATATCTCATTTATCTCATGTCATGTATCTCATAAATGTATATCATATCTCATATCATATATTACATCATATATTTCATCATGTATCTCACATGTATCTCATATCTCATCTCATATATATCGTATCATATCATATCTCATATATCTCATGTCATAGTCATAATCTCTCATTGCTCATATCATGTCATATATTGCATTGCATATCACATCATATATAATTTTTCATATATCATTTACTAAGTCATATATCTCATATCACATATATCTCATGTCATATATCTCATATAATATATATCATGTCATATATTACATCATATATCTCATATCACATAATATCTCATACCATATCTCATGTCATATATATATTAAGTCATATCATATATCCCATATATCATATCTCACATCATATCTCATATCAGCTAAAATGAGGATTTTCATGTTTTTTTTTTGGACATGTCTGATAATAAACTGGATATCTTTAGATATTCAAACAAACCAAGACATCATAAAGTGGACAAATGATCAATAAACTAATCCGCAGATTACAACAGGACAACAGGACAGTAACTGAACCAGGCTGAGGTTGAGCTCTCTCTGAGTCGATGCATCCATATGAGCTGTAATTCAGATTATTAGTGAAGTAAAAGGGCTCCATGTAGACACAGCAGGACATTCTGGTTTTCTTGCATCCTTTTATGTAACGGGGTCAACAGTCACACAGGAGGTGAGGAGGGGGGTTCGGGCTTGGTGCTGCCTCCCTCTCCGGTTGTGTGGGAGTTAATAAGACTCTGTGGGGGAGAGTGGGGCGACTGGTCCGGGGGAATTAATGATACTGGCTGGATGGGGGGGAATTCCTGACCTTGGCTCCTGCTCAGCGGCGTGGCGGCTTATTGTGGATATTATCAGTGACCTAAAGACCTTGTGCTGTTTGTCAGCTCCTCTTCTGTCCTCCTGCTCAAACGCTTCTGCTGCACCTTCTTTACTCTTGTGTTCAAGCGTAGAACAACAGCTCTGACGTCACCAACCGCCTCTCGCTGTTTGTTTGTCTGCAGGAAGTCGACTCTGCTCCAGTTCCTGACCTTCGTCCTGCTGCTGGTGGCTCCGGGCTGCCTGTCGTCCCCACAGAGGGTGAGTCGGACGCTCCACGAGTCCAACAAGCCGCTGCACCAAACACCTTTTCTACTTTACTGACCCCGAAGGACCTGTCAAACAC
Organism: Stegastes partitus; assembly: GCF_000690725.1. Classification (NCBI taxonomy): domain Eukaryota; kingdom Metazoa; phylum Chordata; class Actinopteri; family Pomacentridae; genus Stegastes; species Stegastes partitus. Next base: position 52,072 of record NW_007578826.1, on the reverse strand, counting down.
TTTTAGATGACGTCACCCTGTGAAGCTTTTCAATTAACCAGCACAGCTCAAATATTCAACAGAGTTACTGCTCAGCCATCTCTGATTTGAAATCTGACCATTTTCATTCTTCTGTCATTTGACTTTAAACCAAAATCGGTGCTGCAGTGATTGACTTTGCAAATAAATCCATGATGTTAATGTCAGTAGATGCTCATTGAAATGCAGTCGGTTGATTTTAGTTGATGTCATTAAATCACAGCAGCAGAAGGAGACACAGACGTGGAGAGCTATGAAATATGATGTTTCTCTCAGTGTGATCCAGCTGTTTTTAAACAAGTGAGTCGAAGCAGGTCTCCAGACAGTGAGCTGCGATGGCCGAGTGGTTAAGGCGTTGGACTTGAAATCCAATGGGGTTTCCCCGCGCAGGTTCGAACCCTGCTCGCATCGTTTAAGCATTATTTAAGCAATTCTTATTCTGAAGTCATCACAATCAATATATATATATATATATATATATCATATAGTAGCAAACAGGCAATCATGCAAAACTTGTGAAGAAAGGCCAAAAGAAAACTGAATGTTTGCTCATGAGATAGAAGATTTTCCTCAGACGGTTGAGACGGATGCAGGAGAGTGAATGTTGCAGTGATCAGGTGGATGTAAAAGGTTTAACTCCTTTCCTTCTCGTTTTAACTCTCACTCACTTATTCACAAACTTGTGATTTGATGAATCAGTGAATAAATGTGTAGAATGTCCAGCGGAGCTTCGTAACATGTGGTAAAGGTAGTGACAACTGTGTCTTCTATCCCAAACCAGGATCTTTTTCTTAACCCAAATTTTTAATTTTGCTGCCTGAAGTTAAACAAACAACAACAGAAAATGCAACAAAATACTGAGTGAAAATCAGCGAGTGAGAGTTAAAACGAGACTTAAAAAGATGAAACCATAATGACTGCAGGAGTCAAACTCTAGTCTCCTGGATGAAACCTTTTACATCCACCTGGTCACTGCAGCATTCACTCTCCTGCATCCGTCTGAGGAAAATCTTCTGTCTCATGAGCAAACATTTGGTTCGTCACAAGTTTTGCATTATTGCCTGTTTGCAGTTATACGAGTTGATCGTGATGATTTCAGAATAAGAATTGCTTTAACAGTGTTGTAGCGCTGCGAGCAGGGTTCGAACCTGCGCGGGGAAACCCCATTGGATTTCAAGTCCAACGCCTTAACCACTCGGCCATCGCAGCTCACTGTCTGGAGACCTGCTTCTACTCACATGTTTAAAAACAGCTGGATCACACACATCATATTTCATAGCTCTCCACGTCTGTCTCTCCGTAATTTAATGACATCAACTAATTTTTGACTGACTGCATTTA
>NW_007578826.1:40816-49257 GCF_000690725.1 Stegastes partitus | reverse complement strand
GATGGATCTTTGCAAACTTTAAAACTAAACTGAGTCAGAGTCTGCTGCAGCTGATCAGTGACTGGAGCCAACAATGACTGGTGATGTATTGATACAGGAGAACATTAAATGAAGCATTTTAGGAAAGAACAATCGATGCATTTATTTGTTTATTTTTTTAATGATGCAGATTTTTATTGTTGATGCTGTTGATTGTTAAACTGCATCATTTATAGGGTTTCATTGCAAAGAGAAAAATTCTGATAATCAGGCTTTAAAGAACTTTTCTAATCACACATGGATGTAAGCACAAATATATTCCTGTCAAGTGCAGATTTTCAGGAGTTCAGCCGTGTGCAGAAGTGTGTGTGAAGTTGTGTAAATATATGGAGCTAATAGCTGGATGACAGTGTTTCAACAAGCGGCATCGTGCTGTATTTGCACACGGAGCCTTGTAGTTCCAACCTGCCAGCGCCGGAGGCCTCTTTCCCACAGATTCATCACTCCTTCCTGCCTTTATGTCTTCTTTCTCTTATGTTTGACAGAGTTAAATGTTGTGATTAAGGTTAATTTGTGTGCCCGAAAAAATCCCTGCTCTCAGGTTCCACGGAGGAAAATCCAGCTCATTTAGATAATAAACCAATCACAGGTCGCCTGATTGGATTGTTTTTGCAGCGTGTTTGTCTTCTGATGGGATTTGGTCGTGGAAACTGGAGTCTTTTCGGTCTCTACATGCACCTTTTTCTTCTCTAGCTCATCTTTCATTACTATTTGTCCTGTTGTCAGGCAGAAACCCCTTCATGCCCGGCTGGGATAAACCAAAACGAACCTCCAGCCCGTTCTGTCGCATCGAGCACAGGAATGCAAAGAATCTATTTTCCACATTCTGCCTCTAGTCAGTTGGTGTCATTTAAACCAAACTCTCTGTGGACGTCACATTGAGTTTTAGACACTGTATTGTCTTCTTCAGATTGCTGCAACCTGTTTTCACTCAGTCATTGTTGCAGCTGCACTGGCAACGTCTCTGCTGTCAATATTTTCGCCAGTTAAAGACGGGAACAAGACGAACAGGCCAAACGGATCAAGAAATCTTGTAAACGTGTCAAAATATGAGTTCTTTCTGTTTTAAATCAGAGAACAGCACGTACAGATGTTGTTCACTTTTAGTTGTGCTGGTTGTAAGTTTGTCTTTGTTCTCATGGGAAGCTTTGGTTCATGTTTTTTGTTTTTTAAGGCTGCGAGGAGGGATTATTTTAATTTAAGGCTGCAACTAGTGATTATTGTTATTTTTGGTAATCTGTTGGGTATTTTCTCAGTTAATCAATTAGTTGTTTGGTTTATAAAAAGCATGAAAATGTTAAACGAAAGCTTCCCAAAGCCCAAGATGACGTCCCCAAATGTCTTGTTTTGTCCACAACACAAAGATATTTAGTTTACTGTCATGGAGTAGAGAAAAAAACAGAAAATATTCACATTGAAGAAGAATCAAAGAATTTAGACTTTTGTCCTTAAAAAACAAACTCAATCCCATTCATTTATTATCATAATAGATGCTGATGTATTTCATGGTTGACAACTAATTGATTCGTTGCTGCAGCTTTATTTTACCGGCTCTGCAGCCTGACCATCTATGAGGTCAAGAGATTTCTTGAGCCCTGTGATGGCCACCGAGTGTATTTGTGGACCCAAACGAAGAGGAGACGGGGAAAGGATAAGGAAAAGCAGGCTTTATTAAAGGAGGGTAGGGAAGCGATGGGCACCAGGAGGCAGGTGGAGAATCCGGTGTTGGTGTTGAGTGTGTGAGTAACTCAGTGATCAGATCTCAGGTGAGCAGGTAATTGACAAACAAACACGTTGCCTTCTGCGCTGACCGGGTTGTGATAATCTGCCACGCATGACCAATGCTCGGCCCGGGAGCCATAACGATTGGCCGACCGTTACGGGCAAAAGTTATTCCTGGAATCAATTTTGGTGAATTTGGTTATGACAAAAACCAGGATTATGACATTATTCTATGACAGTAAACAGGCTTTTTTGCTATTGGTTATATAGGAAATGATTGGGGACTTCGATATTTTATGATTATAAACGAGATATTCTATAAAGCGGTTTGACATTCAGTGGGCAGCACTGTGCTAAAGTTAGTCTACGATACCTGGAGTGTGTATTATCTGGAAAAAATGGCAGAAACTAAATATTAAATGACTCGGATCGGATCAGGAGTAAAGACAAACTTGACCGGGACGTTCTTAAACGAGCATTTTTGTATTTGTAGCAAGGACACGCAAAAACAAATTTGACTTGTTTTAGTCAAAGTGACGTCGGCACTCAGCTGTAATGAAACCTGAACATACGTGGTCAAAAGGACAGTGAACAGCAATGTGGTGTTTGGATCAACATTTTAACAGGCTTTAGGTGCCCGTGTGGTGATATTATAGCTGTAAATTTGGTCTCCGCCTTCAGCAGCTGTCCGCCAGCCTCAGACTGACTCCAGAACTGGTCTGCTGGCGGGTGAGAGGCATGATGGGAAACTCAGACACTCTGTTCACCTGCATGTCCACCTTTGCAGGTTTTTGCAGAGGAGACTTTTTTTTTTTTTCTTTTTGTGTGAAGAAGCAGGAGGAGGGAGGGCAATGCAAAGGTCAGAGGTCGCTTTCATTAATCTAGAGAGCCGCCCCCTCCCTCCCCCCCAACCGCCGACTGTTATCAACGCTAATTTGAGCGGCAGCAACACTAATGAGGGCAACCTCAGGTGACCCCGCCACGGAAAATGATGGAGAGTGTGTGTGTGTGTGTGTGTGTGTGTGTGTGTGTGTGTGTGTGTGTTTCTTCTTGCTGTAACGACAAAAAGAGAAAAATGTAGGAGCGGTTTGTAGTTCGCAGCTGGTTTGTTTTGAGGTTGTGAAGGTTTTATAGCAGAGATTTATGGACATCAGCAATCGAGAACATGTAGCTGTAGAGACGCTACACAGGAGGCGTGGTGTTAAAATCACTGTTTAAATTCATTTAATGTTGAGTTCAGGGACTTCAAAGGGCTCCAGACTAACTTTACACGACATCATTTTATCATTTAAGTTCACCTAATGGCACATAATCTACTAGTTCTCATATTTTTCTATGTGAATAATACATTTAAAGCATTTTTTGTCAGTTCCTACACACTGTGGATTACCTGTTGATCATTTACAGGCAGTCATTGCTAATTTTTAAAAAAGGTATCGATAATAGAACTTTAAGCAACGTTACTCGTTAACAGATTTTACAGTAAAATTGCAGGCGAATACTTGCAGCTATGGTTGTCTGTATTTTACTGAATTTTTACAGTGTTACTATGATAATTCCCCTAAAACTCTAATTACTGTATAATTGATTACAGCACTTTATAGCAGATAACAAGGTTTACGGATTAGACTTTTAATTAATATACTTTGTTTATGTGGTGTTGTCACTGTAATCAACATTAATCAACATGTCACAGCATTAATTATCATCTGTTAAAATGTATAAACACTGCTGTGATCTGATCTGAGTACTAAACATGTGATGAATTATGTTGTTCATTGACTCTGCACTGTGTCCACCTGTTGGAGACTCTGTGATTCTGGCTTCAGTGCAGGATCTCAATGAGCTGAATGTGTTGGAAATGATGAGATAAATGTGGAAACACAGGGACGGATCTTGCTGCACACGTTTATGTATTATTGGTTGAAGGGGACACAGTGATTCTTCAAATGGAATTTATTTTAGATGCAGCATTTTAAAGCATTTCAACAACGTTCAAGCTGACATACACATACACCTGTCCAGAGAGAGAGAGAGAGAGAGAGAGAGAGAGAGAGACCATCCAGCATCATGAAGGTCTTTAATTCACACTCAGCTCTCGACGTTTTACCGTTTTAAACAGGAATGAGGAATTTCAAACTGAATTCACCTTTTTATACCCAAATCTGAGCCACTGGGCTTCTCTGAGAAGTCATCTTCTGACATCTTAATCAAGAAATAATAATATGCTTTACTATTTTTTCAGTTTTTGTGTAAAAATTTAGGCCGTGGAGTCGAGTTAAAAATCAGCTTTTGGAACTTCTGTTTTGTGGGTTTGAGCACAGTTCAACCTAAAGCACCGCTGCTTGTTATGAGGTTAAGTTCTGTCCGTCACATCTTCACCGTGTTGCAGCGCAGATCCTCCAGATGACTTTGACTTTGTTCCTTCCCGATAGTCAGTCGGCCGAAGCAGCTGCTGGATGAGTGTGAAGAGTTAAAGTGTGTGAAGTGCACCAGCTCCTGTGTGAGGAAGCGGTGGGAACGCTGCCAGTTTCACTCCTCCTCCGGGGCACAAACTCTGGAATGTGTTTGAGATTTCTCTAATCACTTTTATTGTTTGTTTCTGCTGATCCTGATCCGCCAGGCTCACAAGGTTGTCTGTTGTTTTTTATTCCACGTCATCTTTGAACAGATTTATCTGCCTGTTGGACTCTTGCCTTTAAATAAAGTGGGTTTTGTGAGGCGTCACACTGAACTCCCTCTCAGTGCTTTTCTTTTTTCTTTCACCAGCGATATCTTATCGTTCTGTGCTTCTGTGTTTCTCTGTGATTCAAACACTCGTCGTGAGCCGCTGACAGTCACCAGTTTCCACCTGACAGCTTTTAAACATGCACGACATTAGTGCAGAGTGACGCTGCAGAGTGAACACAGACGTTATCCTGCAGGTTTTACTGTCTCAGCTGTACATGACTCTGGAGGAGAAGTTTTTCCAAGAAAACAAAAACACAATGAAAACTAGAAGGACCATCTTGACCACAGTCACAGTTATTCCTTCTTAAATCATGAGGGGGTTCTGCTCGACTGATTTGCTTGGAACTTTTTTTAAAATAGTAAATTATGGATTTAAAAATTGATATATTAATAGTTTCCAAGATATATATATATTTTTAAATTACCCCTCGACCCACTTTAGGCCTTGAAATTTAAGGCTGACTGATTGATAATATCTCAGGAGCTGTTTAAGATAAAAACCTGAAATGTCTTTAAATTAGAATCTGCAATCTTGGCAAGTAGACTGAAGGATCTATGATGGGCCATTATCTTATTTATAATTTATATATCAAGCTAAAATTTCACAGACGTCCTCATCAATATCCATGTTTTTTGCTGTAAATATGGTAAATACCTTTTCACACAATATGTGACAGCAGCTCTGAAATCACCAGCTGGCAGATTTCTGGCCTTAACTCAAGAATTCATTCACTAATTATGCAGAACTGCACAATTACAGTTTGAATATTAATGTCGATCACGATTTTGGCCTCCTGCAGATGATTGACTGCAGTATGGGAAGTGTCAGTGGTGTCCTATAGAAAAACTCTGCTGCATGTCAAGTGGCAGCCTGCCACCAGGGTTTGACTGGGATGCTCTATTTAAATGTCAATAAAATCATTGAATCTCATTATTGATCAAGATAATGGTTATCATGGGAACCACCATCCCAGTCTCATTATCATCATCTTGACTCTGATCATACAGCCTCATAATTAGGACAACATTCCACACAAACGAGATAAAATGACAAAGTGACGACATTTTGTTTGTAAAATTTAACATCAATCTTTTGCACAAACACTTCCCTGGCTGTTAACAAGCACCATAACTCGGAAACAGAAGAAGAAATCGTGATCATAATTCATCTGCTAATCTTTGGTGCTCGGGTTGAAACTGTAGAGATTGTACAGATCTTCTGATGCGTGTGTGAAGAATTACAGATTTTGCAGCTTATTTACAGGATCATTAGTGTCTGAAGCATCGTCTGCTGTCGTGGCAGCGTCTTCCATCAGAATCAGCTTTATTTGTTGGCGAAACATGTGAACACACAGAAGGAATTAGTTTCTGCTTTTCGTTTCTCTCAGTGAACTAATGCACTTCAAAGTCGTCTCTGCATGTGACTCTGGATGTAAACCGCAGCCTGATTGGCTGAAGGAGGAAGACAGTGATGTTTATTATCTGCTGCCATCCTCCTACATGTGTGCTACACATGATGCAATATTACTGTCAGGACAGGACATCACATGAACAAACGTCCTCCATATGGACTAAATGATCTGCTCAGTTTTGAAACCACTTTTGTTTTTTATTGCTGGAGCTTCTCAACACTTCAATCAAACGAGCTCAGATTGTCACTACATGTGTCGCCTGTAAAGACTAAACCTGTTAGCATTAAAAATCTGTGTTAATTAAGTGTCTTGTGAAGAACAACACGTAGTGGACATTTAAAACTTGTACCACAGGTTCTGCATATAGAGCAGAAGATCTGATCAGACTTTAGTGTGATTTGCTGCAAGAAATATGCATATTAATGCAGTAACTTAAGTGTCTTTAAGGGTTGTGTCTGCAGTCTTGATGTCTAGTTGCAGGTCATATAAGTGTGTTCTGGTGAGACATAAGCAGAGTTTATTACAACATCAAATTACAAAAAAATACATTTCCCCAGATTACATTTGAAAAAAGAAGGTGCTATTAAATTATAGTAAACTTTTAAAGGATTACCTGATTACATTTAGGTTATGTCTTTAAAATGTTGTAGTTTTAACACTGTACAACATATTTTGATGATAACAAAACATCTCACATGTTGTAGAAAACTCTCAGCTCACCTGTAGTTTGTNGCTGCAGCTTTATTTTACCGGCTCTGCAGCCTGACCATCTATGAGGTCAAGAGATTTCTTGAGCCCTGTGATGGCCCGTGGCCACCGAGTGTATTTGTGGACCCAAACGAAGAGGAGACGGGGAAAGGATAAGGAAAAGCAGGCTTTATTAAAGGAGGGTAGGGAAGTGATGGGCACCAGGAGGCAGGTGGAGAATCCGGTGTTGGTGCCGAGGGAGGTCTTCGGTGCCGGTGGGTCGTGTGGCGGGTTCCCCGTGCAGGAGTCTGTGCAGAGGTTCTTCCGTGGCTGTGCTCAAGAGGAGTCCGTGTGGAGGTTTCCCAGTGGTGGTGCTCAGGGGACGGTGCTCGTGCGGAGGTTTTTCTGGTGCAGGTGCTCGTGACTTGTGAGATCCCGACTCGTGATTCTGTGGCGGTGAGAGCAGGCGTGAAGGGTGGACGGCTGGGCGCTGGAGCCGGTGGAGAGGACGCTGGAGAACAAAAGGATAACCTCCGTTACTCAAAACTCGAAACAGACTTAGCAGAGGAACACAGAAGCTCAAAACTGCTGCTAAGGGCCTGACTGTACCACTGGTGGTGTTTCACAATCATCTGGCACCAGAGTCTCATGAAACAGAGGCTTTTAGGCCGTCTGCTGATGAGAAGATGAGCCGCAGCTGTGCCAGTGCGAGAGCGTCCTCCTCCGATCGGCCCCGCTCAGCCTGAAAGTGAAAAACACGCCAGCACAAACACACAAAACAGGAATCCAAAAAACACACATCTAAAAACAAGTCCATAACCCTCACAAGCCCAATCCTAGCATCGCAGTCGGCGTAAACCTGTGGCCGATTCTTTGTTTACATCTGATGTCATCATATAAAGTAACACTGTCGTAGTTTTACCCAGTTTAATTTGACACTCGATCCTGAGGTCAGCAAACTTCATAGGAGTCTTTGTCACGGTGCTCCTTTACAAACTGAACTCCCGTATTGCTCTCGATTGCTAACATGAAAGTTCCTGCCTCCTGTGGTCGCTAAAGAATTAAACAGTACCAGGTTCAGGTACAGTGCTGCCCGTTTATTCCAGGATGGAGTTATGACTATACCATAGCATATTCCAATAGGTGGGCTTCAAGGTAGCAGTGAGTTTTGGTGTGAAAACTAGCCCATGTACTGGACCAGCACGATCTACACGGACTATATTGGACGTACTTAACATGTATTTGGGAAATAAAGTATTTAAAGAAAGAAAACAAGACTTGTTTTAAACTTTTTTAGGATTAACTTATGATCAGCTCGCTGAGCAGTTCAGTTATCAGTGACGACATGCTCTGCAACATGGCGATTCTCTTTGATGTGTCCTAGGTAATGTCAGAGAGTGTGTGAGTACCACAGTGATCAGATCTCAGGTGAGCAGGTAGTTTACAAACAAACAAACACGTTGCCTTCTGCGCTGACTGGGTTGTGATAATCTGCCACGCATGACCAACGCTCGGCCCGTGAGCCGTAGCAATCAGCCAATCGTTACAGGCAAAAGTTATTCCTGGAATCAATTTTGGTGAATTTGGTTATGACAAAAACCAGGATTATGACATTATTCTATGACAGTAAACGGGCTGTTTTGCTATTGGTTATACAGGAAATGATTGGGGACTTTGATATTTTATGATTATAAACGGGATATTCTAAAAAGCGGTTTGACATTCAGTGGGCAGCACTGTGCTAAAGTTAGTCTACGATACCTGGAGTGTGTATTGTCTAGAAAAAATGGCAGAAACTAAATATTAAATGACTCAGATCGGATCAGGAGTAAAGACAAACTTGACCGGGAC
>NW_007578826.1:6718-35679 GCF_000690725.1 Stegastes partitus | reverse complement strand
TTTAATATTTGATGTGTGGTGACCTTCAGTAACCTCTCAGTCATCAGACGCCGATGTCCTAACTTTTGTTCTGCTCTCTTTTTCTTTCTTCATAATAAAGTTGTAGAGTTGTTTTTGTTCATTGTTTGGTATTAAAGTGTTCGTCTCTGCTGCTGTTTCAGGCCTCTTGGGTTTCTGCGTGGGGTCCCTCCGGTGAGGCTTCATCGGGGCGTCCGACTCGTGCACGACGACAGCTGCACTTCAGAAACGAGTGGGCGACGTGGGGCGGCTGGTCGGTTTGTTCACGCAGCTGCGGGAGCGGAGCTTCAGTCCGGACTCGAACCTGCATCACCAGGTAACACAGCGCCGGAAATACAGAGAGTCATAATACATTCCTGCAAATGGGTTTACGCCATAGCTGTATGGTTCAGTCAGATAACACATGGTGGCTTGAAATAGTGATTCTTCAATCAGTCTTCAGTTTACCTCTGAACATCATTCCTCTGGTGTCTCTCCTCCGTCACCAACTGATTAAAGGTGAAAATACCAGAAAAAGTCTGCAAATACGTTTCCTGTTGTCTTTAGGATGCACAAATTGAACTGAAATCCTCTCAAGTGAACATTTTCACATTTCTGCGCCCTGTATATATTCTATTACTGTATTACTTATCATGTATGAATCAAGAACAGCTTAATTATTGAAATAAGGGAATCTGCCGGTTTGTACATTTTCTACAAATACTCTTAAATAGATTTCAGGGTTTAAGTTTTTACTGAAAAATTCTTTTTTTTTTTTTTTTTTTTAAAGTAAGTCATTGTTGCCCAAATTTAGCTTCATACAAGAAAAGTGCAGTAAAATACACTCTGTTATTATAAAAATCCAGCATCCTTCCATCTATTGTTTTTGCAGATGCTTTTGCACAAAGAAACACACATCAGTTGTTAAATAACCAAACAAATAAAGTGTTTTTTTCCAGGTGTGTTTACTGTATTTAATCCCATAAGTCTCTTTCTTTTCTGTGTGGCAGGAACCCCATTGGTGGACCATGTGCAGGAGATCCCAGACAATACAAGATCTGCAACACCAAGGTCGGTTCCACACAAAGGTTTTCTCACTGTATTAAAAAAAAAAACGACGTTCGATGCAAACAGTTTAGAACAATGGCTGATGTTTGCTCTATAAGTTGGTCATAAAGGTGTGTTCAGGTGGAGCAGCCGAACACTTTCGGGGTGTGAACTGGAAATTCACTGACGAATTAACCTTCACTGACCTCAACTGAATTATTGATTACAGGAAAAACACGCAGATTTGTTGAAGCAGGTTTGAATGTGTGTTTATGAGGCAGTTTGTGAGCTCAGAACAAGAATTGACCACTTTATGGACTTAATGGACAAAAAGTTCATTCTTTTTAAGGTGATTTCAAGATTTCTGAGACGTTATTTTACCATCAGAATTACAACCAGAGTTTGAGTGTGATAAGTTGTTTAAATGCAGGTCGATCCTCTTGGAAATGACTATTTGTGTATCTGTGTGTGTGCAGGAGTGTCCCTCTGGCTCAGAGGACTTCAGAGACATGCAGTGTGCTGCCTTCAACGACCGACCGCTGGTGGCTGGAAACTCCTTCAGATGGACGACCTTTCATGGAGGTCAGTGAGACAAAGCACTTCTCGCTACTTAAGACTTGTTTGGTTTGTACACACAGTTATAGATGCACAGATTTCTTCTTCAGGTGTTTTTGCTCTTTAAAACCAGTGTAGCTCTATCATCTAACAAAAGTTTAAGACTGGAGACTCAAATCATGCGCCAGTACAATTTAAAATAAAACATCCAGAACTACTCGTATAAACCTGATTGTTGACAGATATTGTAACATTAAATTATGAGTTAATTAGTGGTTGGTCATTTTTTTTAATCAAGTAGATATTTTAGGTTGATGATGGGCAGGTCTGATCTTTAAAATCTTACCAAAATGACGCCATCATCAAGAAAACAAAGAAGCAACAGATTTTCAGATTTTTTTTCAAACTAATCGCCTTTGATTTGCTGATTCATTGGTAAAATTAACCAAATTTAAGCTTTAAATGGTGGATTGTCATCAAAATCACTTTATTCTACATGTCTCGTCAAAAAATTAGCCAGAAATGAACTTGAACAAATAACTGAGAAGCCATGTTTAACTCAGCTACAAGTGACAAAAGTCCCGTTTTTGGCTGAACTGCAAGCAGTGTATCCAGCAGGCAGACAAGAGACACGTCTTAAAACAAATTAAAGAGATTAAGCGCAAAATAAAACATACGTGATCAGTTTAAAGAATGCAGCGTGGCTCAAAGAAGGTCTACAGAGCTGCAAGTTGTTGGAAGATTCATTCAGCATCTTTTCAGTCGTGTGAAAAACACCAAGTTTGCAGAGGCTGTAAAAATGTCACTGGTTAAATATCTATAACATGTGGAGCCACTATTTATTCCAGCAGTGGTAACACCTCTGGGCACTTATTGTACACATTGATCAATTCTGTGATTGGGGGCATTATGAGGAGTTTACTACACAAAAGGCATGTTTGAGTTCTCTGTCTACATGTAGCCATGGATGTGTTGTTTCCATAGAGGTGCAGAACTTTATATTACTGAAAAATGAGCCCACATTGAGAGAGGAGCAAAAAAACCCAAAACAAAACAGAAAATTCTTGGGGTTAAATGCAAGAATCTTAATAAATAATTCAGATCTCCATAAGGAACTGTGCCGAGTATGAAAAATGCTGGGTCTAATATAATACTAACCCCCTAAATTCCCATGCACAGGCTGCCAGCTTGTTGATGCATTGAGTTTGAGGTGTGTAACTGTGCGCTCCGTGTTTCTGGCTGCCATGTTGTAAACTCCTGTCGGCTCTGCGGCCCGCTGGGTGTTTAATCCCACCTGAGTTTTCTCTGGAACATCTGTTCGTCTTTTCCCTCCTTTCTCTCTCTCCATCTGCTGCCTGTTTGTGTTCCTCCATCACCTCCCTCCTGTTTCTTTGCCTATTTTCCCATAATAAACTAATGAGCCACTGGATCTTCCCTGCCAGGCTCTAACCCCTGTGAACTCAGCTGCCTCGCTCTGGGTCACAACTTCTACTACAACTTTGGCCGAGTGCTCGACGGAACGGCCTGCAGCAAAGAGCCGGGAGCAGTTTGTGTCAACGGGCGCTGTCTGGTGAGTGACAACAACACCGTGTATGTGTGTTGCTGCTTTCTGTACAAGCTGTATTTATCCATTTGATGTTCAGTTTAGCTTATTTTTAAATAACCTTTCAGTTAAAGCTGCATCCGTTTATTTTTGGCCTGTTTGCCCGACAGTTATTAATGAACAAACAGCTGTGAATTGGAAACATCTGGATGCTGGAAATGAGAGTTGACTGTGCAGTAATTTTACCTTAAAACCAAAACAATAAGGTGAAGTCGAGGAGCTGCACAGCTGGTTGATATTTGTTGGTTTCAAGTGAGACAAATGAGCCTCTGATTCAGTTTAATGTATAAACACGTGCATTAATGCAGCTTTGCAAGGCAATGTTCATCCATTATTTGGATGGTGAGACACTGGTTCACACAGTTATTAACCCCTAACAAGCTTAATGTTGGGTTTGAGTGGTTGTGATAAACTTTATACGATTAGAAAACTCTATTACAATGGAAAATGATTTTTTAGAGATATAGTTTGAAAACTCCAAATGACCAAATTAGCAACCAAAATGTTTTTATATTATCATCTGTCATGTCCTGAAGGTTGTCAGATTTCTCAATATTTTTGCATTGTTGCTAAAACCTACAACCATAAAACAACCCAAATATGAACACTTTTGCTGCACAGCTGATAATATATCTGCACATCCACCAGCAGCAGCAACAGCATGAAAACCAATCAACTTACCCTGTGTGTTTCTTTGCAGATAACAAGGCTTTAAGAGCCATAACACCCACAGAATAATGTGGAGTTATGTGTTGGGGCTACAGATGTAACTCCAGTTTCTGTAAATGAGGAAATAGAACCGTTAAAAGTTCACAATCATAGCTAATTGGTCAGACGTCTCAAGTTAATATGTTGTGGTCGTTTTAATTACGTCGGGAGACTTTTGTGTCCATTTGAACCCTGAAAGTGCTGCAGCTCCAGCTCTACCTGTCTATAGAGTAAAGGTAAAGATAATCTTTATTATCCCAGAGGGGCCATACGTCCGACAACACACAGTGGTAATTAATTTCACCACTCTCAACCACTCAACAGACAAAACGTCAGCAGAGACAAATGAGTGTTTCAGTCTGCTGGTTCTGTACCTACACAGACTGAATCTGCAACCAGATGGAAGAAACTTATATTCTCTGAACAGGGGATGACGTCTGTCAGCCAGGACCGACTGGACCTTTTTTAACGACTCCATCTATGTTTAGTACAGACAGATTTCTCAGGTCAAACCCAGAGATTTTAACTGCACACTTTCACGATTCCCTTCAACGTGTTCCTGTTCTTCAGGGTAAGTGACCCAAAGCAGCAGATAAAGGAGAAAGTTAAGAACAGATTCAATAAGACATTTTCATAAAACAGGTGTCAACAGTTTACAATAAAAGTATAAGCGCTGGTGAGCCTTTTCACAAACAACCTCAGACTGAAAGGTTAGTTTGTTGTCAGTTATTGTCCCCAAATACTTGTAGTGTTGGACAATTTTAACAGCCTGATCATGAGTAAAAACTGATGGAACAGGTGGAAGGTTTGCTCAGAAATCCTTTGTTTTGGACACATTTATGCTGAGGAAGGCCACCAACCATCGGTGGAGCAACTGAAGTGAAAGTAAAATCAACTTTGAGCTGTCAGGTTATCATTTATTCTCTATCTGTTTATTTTATGTTCATGTATCTTCATTGTTGGGGAACTATATCATGTTAGTGGAGCTTCATTATGGAACCTAAGGGGTCAAAAACCAGAGATTTGTTTACTCCCCTGAAAGGTTTATGTTTTAGTAAAACTACACTTTACATGGTGTGGAAAACTGAACCATGAGGTTTAAACTTACAGCCTATTTACAACGAGCCAATAGGAGAAGACTTTGTGTTGTTTTTGTAGAGGGGTGACGTCTCTGCCTCTGCCTCTCCCATTGCAATGATCTACTTTAACTCTCCATGTTGTTAACACTAACGCATTAACAGACAACCCAGCAGTGTGTTTGTTATCTCATTCAACACGTAAAACGAGGCTCTTCTCTCCTCTCCAGTCCCGCTCTGTTGAGGTTTAAGTGATGTTGACCACTCTGACTGCAGCTCTCTGGAGAAGTGAGCTCCACGCTGTGCGTTAGGGCCAGAGTGCACTCATCAGTGTGGACTGCAGCCTTCAGTTAGCATTACAGCTCTGCTCGGTGCCCAGCTCCACATCCAAGGCCTCACCTCTCTCACCCCGGCGTCGGAAATGAACATGAGTCCCTCGGCTAGCCGGTGGAGACCTCCGCCGCACGAGGGGACGCTCGCCGTCGGAGCTATTTTTACGCAGCTGGATTAATGTGCGTCTGTGTTTACATGCGTCTACGTGCGAGTGTGTGCGTACACGCTCACCTTTGGCATGTTGCGTAAATAAGCTGATTTATGGGCCGTGGACTCGGGCAGGCCGGGGTCAGAGCAGCGCAGGGCCTGAAACAGGAAGCAGATGCAGCCTGCAGCTGGTGTGGACGACTGCAGGTCACAAACTGAGTCCAGGCTGCAGAACACATGGCTGCTCAGGACGCATGTGTGCGTCCATGTAGACATTCACACCTGAATTTGCAGTGTTTTTATTAGCACTACAAAATTCTCTTTTCAGAGTTTTCCCAATCAAGTCGGTTATCTGTGAAAATCTACAAAATTGTCAGATAACGAAAGCGAAAAATGTCCATCACACGTTTTTCAAATTGTCCGTTTTGTCCAGCCAACAGCCCAAAAGCTTGCTCTGGTTTTGTTGTTTTGTTCAGTCCATTGATATCAAATAGAAACCAGACAAAGCGTCTACAGCCAAGTTAATGGTTCTGCGAGGCTGTATTTGAATTAAATGTTAATGTCAACATGCCAGCAGGCTCACACTGACTGTAAAATGAAGCAAATGTTCACTGTTGTTGCCCCTATTTGCCAAAAGATGACGTTATTACTGCTGGTGGTATTACTTTGGTTGATCACACGCCTGCCAGATTCTGTAACCTGGTGCAGCTGGCGTTTATGCAGAATGGCCAAGCTGGAGGCATCAGTCTGTTCGCTGGTCCGTCCTCACAATCCATCACTGTGGGGAAATAGGGACGACCAGATGGAGACGAACTCATGGAGGGAAATTGCTGCAATAATTGGAAAAGATGAGATGTTGTGCAGAAAACAGGCCCAAAGCAGGAGGAAGCTGCAGAGACGGGATGACCTTGCAGGTTTGTCAAACATTAGGAGACTGTTTGAATGACGTACTTCCTGTACATCATCTCTTCTGTGGCTGTTCCAGCAATGAAGAGTTTATTTTTCTAAGCAGCTACACCTGTTGTTGAGGAGAGCAGAAACTTAAGCACAGGTTTAAAAAAAAAAAAAAAGGTTGTTGAGCTGTGTTTGTAAAATAACAAAGCACCATGGTGTTCTTATGATTAGCAGAAATAATATTTATCAAGTTGAATACCCCAGTTTAGCCTGTTAGCATGCTTTTTTTGTTGTTAGCACTGAACATTAAGTACGTGGTGCGATCAAAAAGTTCAACATCTTTCAGCAGATGGGTTTAGGAGCTGTGTTACATGTTGTTGTGATCACTGGTTGGTGCACATTTGTGATTTCTTCATGGAGCTCAAACTGGAGCAGAGAGTAAACATCACATTCGGTGTCAGTCAGCAGCTGGATGATCCAGCCTTCACATGGATGATTGTTACCGGTGATGAGAGGTGGATCTGCAGCTAGTATAAGAGAAGAAACAGCTTTTTTATTAAGGAAGAGCTGCAGTCTGCAAAACCAAACAAACAAGTGCATCAGGTCTGGAGCACCAGGAGCATGTGCTCGATGTTTTCTTCAACATTCACGTCTTTGCTCTCCAGGAATTCGTCCTCCAGGGTTGTACTGTAAAGGCAGAGTTCTGCTGTAGCATCCTGAGGTGTCTGAGGGATTTGATGCAACTCGTCGTGTGATGGCATGCAGGCGCTCCAGTGTGCCCTCAGTGCTCTGATTACATGCAGGTTTTTTGGCCACAACAACACAATCGTTACTCGCCAAACGCCCTACTCACCAGATCTGGACACCCTGCGACTTCTTTATCCTCCTCAAAATTAAATTCAAGTTGAAGCATCGTTATTTTGACACAGTTTAAGAGATTCAGCGCTCATCATAAATGCTACTTGACATTATTTCATCCCAGGACTTCCAGGAGTGTTACAAGCCTTATAGGAGCACAGTGAGCGGTGTATCGCTGCCCAGTCAGACTACTTAGACGACAATGGCGGGCAAATTTAAATCACATATGGTTTTTGTTTTTTATAGGCGGAGTCTCTGAACTATTTTATTGCATCTTGTACAGCTGAAGGTGAAGAGATGTCGTGTTTTTTTCCAACAGCAGCTCTCCTCATCAACAAGACCAGAGACTCCCAGTGACACTTCCTCTCTCTCCCCACCCTCAACATGGACACTGGCTTCTTAAATAGGATTATTATTATTATCATTTTTGCACATTTGAAGTAATTTTCATGTAACTTTGCACATTCTCAGGCAAATTATTTGCACATCCCTGCACACTGTATATATTTACAGTACTGTCATTACCTTTTATTTACTTGTAACACTTCATTTTTTATCTTTTTTGGAAATGTTTCTACTCATCAGCTGTTATAAAGTTAGATTTCTCATGTTTTAAAGCCAACTTGGCAATTAAACTGATTCTGATTCTAATATGTTTTGAAGGACAAAATAAAATGTAATGTCTGATTCGAATGTCATTGCTCTCGGACTGTTAGTCGTCAAGATGTTTCACTCGGTGCAAAAGACGTGAACCTCATGGCAAAGATAGAGGAAAAGAATTGCTCAGGATTTTTACTCTGGAGACAAAGAACATTGGCTCAGATTTTCATGGCGCTCCATTTAACAGTTGCAGATATTTTAATCTGAACCAACAATTAAATAAATGGTCCAAATGTGTCCGTTTCTGTTGACAGACTAATTATTTAGCCACTCGCTGCTCTAAAACACCTTAAACTGATCAGCTGACCCTGAGTCTTGAAGACCGACAGAATCAGTAGCACAGAGTTTATTTCTGCACTAAGTTACATCAACGCATGTGATGTTGCTGCAGCGTTTCTCGGTGTTTTGCAGGACTGCGGTCGCTCCCTCGGTGGGGCCCTTGTGCACTCTGCTACCTTGTCACAGAGGATTCATTTCCTGTTGTGCTCACACAGATGCTTGGAGTGTTTTGTGTTTTTAAGGGGCTTAGGGGGCTGATTACAGGGTCCCTAGATTGTTGCTCTCTTGCCTGGGAACGTCCCCCCTTGACTGGTTTGCTCTGCAGAGTCGCAGATGAAGAAGAAAGCAAGCCACTGTAATCTGTCCAGCAACGAGATTCTCCACACACCATAAACCGTCCGGCTCGTCCTCGGTGCTCTTTGCTTTGGCGTTGTAACGTTTACAGAGACTCTCCAACCCATTCTGCCCTCTTGAGGCCCCGAGGGGCTGCTTTCCTCCAAAGTAAATGTTTGTAAGAGGGGGCAAATGGCAGAGAGAGGAGGAGAGAAAGACTTGAGACATGATTTCTCATGTTGCGGGGACAAAATCTGTTGACTCGCCGTCCTTTCTGGGACAAAAATCAAGTCTCTGTGTGGACACGTCTTTGTGTTTTTAAAACCTTCATAGTGACGACACTTCAGCACTGTGAGGAGATTTAGGCAGATCTTCACAACCTCAGAGGGCTGTTTGGTGATCGAGGCAGAGTTTCCTGTTAATATGAGGAGTAAAGTCTCATTAAAGCTGAGATTAATTCAAATTAAGCCTCTTGATGCACATGAGAAATGTATAACTGTCTGAATACTAAGTGTCTGGACTGTAGAGCTGCACAGAACAACCTGGTCAAAGATTTAAAACCGTCGTAAAGATACAGTTTAATGCAGGACTGTTGTACCAGACGACTTCACACTGAATCTGCTTAACTATGTAAGTCATAGACTGGTCAGTTACCTCAAACTGAATCAGTTTGTCTTTGCTCTTTCTTCATTTATCACCTTTTCCAGCTTGCATCAACTCAGATAACAACAAAATATGTTTATGTTTTATTGAGAAAGTTTCTATTGACTAAAAAAAAAAGTTTATCCAACATTTTTTTTTAACTAAAGGAAGTATCGGTCAAAGACATTGTGTTCAGTAATAAAAGGGACTCAGGTTAAACTATAGACGCCAAAATCTACAGACGTTTTTATTAAATGACACCTGTACCATTAAAGACACCCAGCACTGGGCACCCAGATAGCTCCAGTGGTTGGGCAGGTGACCCATAAACAGGGGCTATAGTCCTCGACACAGAGGTCGTGGGTTCAAGTCTAGCTCATGACCATTCACTGCAGGTCCGACCCCCACTCTTCTCCCCACTGTCACTATAATAAAGGTTAAAAAAACCCAAACAAAAGACACTGCATTGAATAATGACTTCTACAAAAAAAATTAATTCTCAAAAGCACATGAATAATTTTCAGCTTCCATTCAAAAATCACATGAAAAATTTTCACTTCTTTAAGCTGCACATTGGCCTGAGATTGGCTGCTGTTTGCACGTTGTCAAATTAGTTTTATTTCAGCTCGGATAGAGATACATGTAAAAGCTGAGTTGTAGACTGTGGTAGTGAGGACTTTTTTGGCCCTCAAAGAACTTTTTATGGGTTAAGACTTGGTTTTAGTGTTGAAGTTAAAATCAGGTTTGAGTATGAGTTTGCTTCGGTTTCGGTTTAGACATTCAGTTGTGACATTCAGATGATATGGCAGGTTGTTTTAACAGTAAAGAAAAAGACTGGAGATGTGTTGCAGATATCTGTAATTCAGTTCTTCCCATTCAAGGCTCAATCCAAAGACACATTAAACATGGGATGCTGCTTTGACCATACATGTGTGCGGGTTTTTTTAATTACAGATATCTACAATTTAACTTCAGATATTGACAACTGATTGACGGATATCTGCAGCTGAATTATGACTAGTTGTAATTCCAGTTTTATTTCTGACTAGTCAATTCAACATACCTACATTGTCCTTTTCAAATTTCTTAAATTAGGTTTGAATTAGTCAAGAGGATGTTGTGGGTATCATGAGCTGGAATTCTGACGCGTCAAAATGAAGACAGACATCTTGAATTAAAGTTTTGACTCAGCAATGTTCTGGATATCTGTAGTAGTCAGCTTGCTTTTTAAACACACTGTGACACTTCAACCGTAGCTGCATATGACGACTGATATATTTCAACCATAAGTCTATGGTAAATGAAGCTAAAGTTCTCCAGAAACTCTTTGCTGATAAGTTATTACTGTTTTACAGCATTTTCTAGCAAAATTACCCACCACAGCAGCTGCTATTACTTCTGTAAACACTGTTACTGGACCAAAAGTCAATGGAAACCTTCCCATGACATATTGCAGCTTTTATTCTGACTGGTCCAAAATGCCATCGCTGATATCTGTCATTTTAATTCCAAAAAGTCAAACCATTAAATGTTAAACCAGCTTGCCATACAATAAAGGAAGCTTCTCAGCACAGACAAACAAACAGACGTCCAACCTTCTACACTGACACATTTGTCTACGTTTGTGTGTCGTACAGGAACCCGGCTGTGACTCCATCTTGGGCTCCAAGCAGCAGGAGGACGCCTGCATGGTGTGTGGAGGACACAACAGCACCTGCCTGCACCACAAGAGTGTGTACCAGAGCAACGGTCTGGAGGCAGGTAGGACCCACAGTCACCGCACTGTCTCCGCCAGGAATGAATTACGGCAGTTTCGGGCCAACTCGATCCGCAGATAATTCCAGGACCTCTTTGTGTTTCCCACCCAAGTGTTATTAGTCATTCAGGTTTAGTCAAAAGGTTATTGTTCAGTGACAAAGTGAACATTAACCCTGGTAAAAGCTCTGCCAAACAAAAGCGGCTTGGCTGCCTTCCAGGAAGAACTTCAGCTAACAAGAGCTCCAAAATTACAGCTGTTAAGGTTTCAGGAAGGAGGAGGAAGAACACGAAGTTCTTCAGGCCGTTCTGGCTCGATGCCACCGAAACATTGTCGACCTTCACTGGTGGCTGCAGTTCAGAGGCTAATGCGGGGTCTTGAGTCAGAGTCTGCAGAACTATCTTTTGGTTTGTTCATGTATACTCTTATCTGAACAATGAACAGCTTCAGCAGCACGAACAAGCTGCTCGCTGCTCTTAGTCTGAATAAACAGAAAAGAACCAGAGTCAACATTTAGCTTTCAGCTAACAGAGCCAAAAGTCCAGATCCATGCATGTGAATCTGCACAAGTTTGGGGAAACATGGCAATGTTTTTCAATAATTTAAGGCCCCATGTAACAGGACAAATCTAATAATCAGCATGCTACTGTAAATACATTGTTCTGAGGAGGATTAAACTAACTGTTGTCTCACAGTTCACCTGCAAGAAATTGGTTATGATAGAATATGGCTGAACGTGTGAGGCAAGAGATGCTCTTAAGTGGCCGTTTTTTCAGCTGAGCAGAAGCTGAACAGCCTGAGCTTTGTGTTTTATGTTTGCACTGGTGTATTTTAACTCAACCAAGTAGTTTTGGGGCTTAACAAAAGCAAACAGCGATTAAATGCGAAGTAAACAGTGACTGAAAGTACCTAAAAGAATCATCTCACGAGTCACATGACCCAAACACAGACTTATAAAAAAGAAAATCCCTAGAAAAACATACCTGTTTCACAATTTTACAGCCCTTAGTGTGAATCTAATCTGTTTTTCTGCTGTGGATCATCACATATTGGTATATTTGCATTGGAATGGTCACTTTCTAGAAGTTTTCAAAGACTCGTCTGCTGTTGAGTGAACCACAAATCAATCCCACTTGCTCACCTTTGTTAGAGTGATGATGAAGTCGTGCATGCTGTTGGAGGCTCAAGATGTGACCACGAAGGAATAGTGAAGCTTAAACATCAAGGAGACTATGTTGAAAAATAATGCAAGAACAATCTTTCTCCTGTGTCTGGTGAGAACTTCATGAAGTAGCCTCGTATGTATCTGAAAAGGCCTCAGAAGTAAATAATCTATCAGTGACTGTTGATGTGGAAGGAAAAGGAAATTGAATCTAGATCCTGTGTTGCCCTCTGCCGAGCACTGCATTGTGAGATTTTAACACGTCTTGAGCACACAAACAGAAAGTACCCGACACCTCTGGCGTGCGACTTGGCCGAGCCTCGGCTCTGTAACAGTGGCCTCCTCTCACAGCTCGGTGTGTAGGCCGAGCGGAGCTGACAGATGGAGCGCCGGGCCATAAAGGCTCAGATTGAGAAAGCAGAAAACAGGCTGATAATGGCCGCTTTGTTTGGGCGACTCGGCAGCCTTGGGAGGTTTTCTCTCCTCCTGCAGCTGCGTTTTTCCCGACAGAGGTGGAACTGATGGAGGGCGGCGGCGCGAAAAACGCTCCTCCTCAAGGTCAGAAAGCCGCCGACGGCCTCAAGCTCTTCACCGCCCGTCTGTAACTCTGACGTTTCCCCCAGTCACAACTTCATAGAGCTGCGTGAGCCCTGTGCATAGTTTTCCCTCCGGAGCGGGTAAGCAGGAGCAACCGGAGCGACTTCTTCAGAGGCCGTGATGAATGGAGTTCATCCCGCGGCTGCTTCTCAGTGCAGAGCAGCAGGGGAACCATAGAGCTGTCCCTCCCTCGCTCTGCTTTGGCTCACCAGTGAAATATCGCCGCGTAATGAATGGTTGGGAGTTTCAGCTCATTCATAAATTGTCTCTCTTTGTGCTCGTAAACCGACGCTGCGAACCATTTATCATAGTTAAACATTGCTGACATCAGAGATTCTGATTGTTTTATAATGACAGACAGTCAACAGCTTTGTGATACGAACCACGAGCTACCAGCGCCTGGCAAAAACCTAACATCATTATCTGATTATAATCCAGATCCTTTGTGGGTTACTGATTACTTATCACTTACTGACTGCTGATAAATTGAAGATTAGTGCACTACTCAAAGATTAACCCTCAATATAAAGTGCATAGTACAAACTCAAGGCCTGCAGAGGGAACGTTTCAGACTACTGAACCAGAATAATAAAACAGTAAAGTGCTTCGGCATGTCTTTAGAGGACATCAGCAGCATTTGAAGGACTTTCATTTATGCATAGAAGTCTTTTGAGGAATTTCCTATTGAATAAATACTCACCATGTCCTGCATGTTGTGCTTATTTTGCACGTCTCCGTGAGCAGACCTGCATATTTAGACCTGCTGTGTGAATGACTTCACACAGCTTTAAAGGTCAACCTACAAGTTCACTCACTTGAAAGTCGTGTCTGTAATAGCAGAAGCATAAATCACTTTCATTTTTGGTGCTTTTTGGTTAAAATTGTAATTCTCACTCCTCACATGAGAACACAAACATATTCAGCTCATTTACAGGTTCATCATTTACATTTTTCAGTCTACATGAAGAGGTGCTTTATGTGCAAAAATCTCTTTTTTTCAGTGGTGCTGCTGCAGTTGCATGCTGAAAAAGCTGTGAAAGACCCCTTAAGTGTTTTATTTTCAGATTACAAAGGTAGACATTACAAAACCTGCAAATATATTAGCAACTGTTTTCACCTGAATCACAAACCATCAACAGCTCAACCATCATCCTGAATTAGACCTACATGGTTGATCTAGATCGCTGTTTTTTGTTCTACTTGCGTTATTGATCTGTTTTACGCAAAGTGCAATACGGTGCTTTTATAAGTGCAATACGTGCATATGTTTTCATGTATATATGGATGTATATGTATGTTTTAGATAGGAATGTTTTCATGGTTTTACATATACATGGTTTACTCTGTGTCTAGTTGAGCACTTTTGTTTCATATCATGTTAGTTGCACAGAGCTGTAAATTTTGCAGTACTGCCCAAGTTGGGCAGCTGTGGCTCAGGTGGTAGAATGGGTTGTCCTGTAATCGAAAGGTTGGCGGTTCCATCCCCCACCCCTCTACAGTCGAAGTGTCCTTGGGCAAGACACTGAACCTGAAGTTCCTCCCATTGGTAGGCAGGCACCTTGCATGGCAGCTTTGTCGCCGCTGGTGAATGAATGTGTATCTCGGATGTACATTGGTTTGGATAAAAGCTTCTGCTAAATGAAATGAAATTGTAAGTTTCTGAACAATCTTCCTTCCATGAGATATCTGATCTTATCTCATCCTTGCTGCAGCTGCTCTTCTCAACCTTCTGTCTGAATCACTCCATTCTCGCTGTTGTCTCATTAAAACCAGCTTCCTAAAAACGCTCTGTTTGCTCTGATTGGTCAGCTGGTCTGACAAAAGCGAGGTAACGGTGGTTATGTGCTGAAATCCCAAATCTATGAGCACAGAGACGCAGAGAGGCAGTTGCTCATCCTTTGTTTGAGGCCAAACTAGCTGCTCGTCAGGCGTCATGCAGATGTGTTACGCTGTGATGTAGATGAGTGAAGGTTTTATACAGGTACAGAGGTTCAGGAGAGGATGACTCTGTTTGCTGTAGACTTTGTAAGTTATTATGGGCATGTTAATTATGTATATTAACTATCTACATGTGAATTGACAAGATATAAAGAAACCCCACAAACAATTTGTCACCGCCGCTGCTGTGTTGTTTACATGAACACCATAGTAACCAGCACAGCTAACACCAAGATGAGTGATGCTCAGATTGTGCAAAATAAGTTCTCAAGGAAGATATACTGACTGTCAAACCACATAGACTTTAATCCTCCAGGTTTACTTCAGACCTGGCGCCTGCCTAGCAGCTAGTATGGCACGCCCTCACACAAAGAATAGAAGCACTTCTGCTACGACTACACCCATATACACCCATATCTGGGGTAAGGGTACGAAGCAGCGTTGCCTCACTTTCATCGGGCCAAGCGACTAATCGGAACGCTTTTCAGGAGGCATTTCTTAAAGAGACAGGAGCTAAAATGGAGCGTTTCAGACAGAAGAGGTGCTTCTGCAATTTATACTCAGAGAATAATAATAAGTGTTTTCAACATAACAAGCACGTAAACATGTTCTGGCAGACCCTAAAAATAAAGTTTTAAACTTGTTGGTGCGTTTAATATGGGCTCTTTAAGTGTTCACATTCTGTAGTTATATGCAAACCATATGAATATGCAGCATTTGCAACCTTGCTGTTATTTTGGTAGTTTTAACTCAACAATTCTACAAATCTACAGTTTCATTTAGCAGATGCTTTTATCCAAAGCGACCTACATCTGAGAGTGGATACAGCACATGCAAGGATCTAGTCAGGAGAGAACAACCTGGATACGGGTCATACTTCTACTCATTTAAATACTCACAAGTGAGCATGACACTGGAGTCCTGATGTAACAAACACTTGAGTAAATTAAATATTTATTTTTGAAACTAACTTACAATGATTAGAACATATCTCTACTACCAGCCTTTTGTATGTGAAAACATAACTTTTAAAGGCTTATATACAAAATCTGCGACTATTATTGTATCAAATATCTGAACAGCTGAGACTAATCTGACAACAACAAGCTACAGCCTGAATGGAAGGGCCTAATAATGGCAGAGATAAAAGCTTAAAACCAAAGGTGGTGAAGTCATCCTGACAAAGGCCTCGGGCTCATAAGGTTACGAAAACAACTCAAACAGCTAATTGACTGATCAGCTGATAATTGGAGGTTCTCTGGGTGCGCGCACGTTTGGGGTCAGCGGCGGCCAAGCTGTAAATTTTTGCCGAAGGGTCTCTCAGGAGGTGAGTGTGGTGATGCAAACAGTCCCTGAGAGTAGTTAGCCGACTGTGACGTGTCAATTCCTCTTAAACAGCATTCCTCTTTATCAAACAATAAATCAATCAGTTAGGATTTTTTCTTTTTTTTTCTAACAGAGAATACAGATGAAAGGAGTAAAAATGCAATAAAAAAGTACAAAGGGATGAAGGAATTGAGGAAATGCCATCCTAAATAACACACACATACAATGAGGAAACAGGATGAGATCAAATAAAATCAGTTTAAAATAAAATAAAATATCCATTATTAAAAAAACAAAGCGATAGGTAGGTGAAGGAAGTCAAATAGAAGTCAAAATTCATTCAATAAAATAAGAAAATAATGAAAAAAAGAAGCAATAACAAGACTAAAATATGTAAATAAGTGAATAAATACACAAATCAATGAATAAATAATTGAATAAATAATTAAAATAATCAATGATTAAGATAAATAAAAAACAAATAAGAAAAAATAAATAATTGAATTCCCATTCTGTGATAAATAAAGTATTTTTCATTTCATAAAGTTAGTTCTAAGTAGAGTAATTTAAAAAAACAGGTCTTGAGTTTACCTTTAAAAACATCAACTGTTGCCTTCAGGTGTTCTTCTGTTCCATAGATGTGGACCATAATGACAAAATGCTGCCTCACTGTAGGTTTTTGTTCTGATTTTAGGTTTCATTAAAAAGCCACTACCACAAGGCACGAGGCTTCATGAGATAAAAGTAAATCTAATCTTTATTTTGGACCATATCTGTTTCTTCTCTGTTGCTTCACTGTAAAGTAAACGCCGACTCGCAGCTCGTCTGCCTGCAGGTCGAACCGAAAATCCGACTATTTTAATGTTCTGCTACGTTTAGATTGAAAATAACTCAAGAGCCATCTGTCCCTCCTGCTTGTAAAAATCTGACTTTTCCTTTAATCATGTGAAGCAGTTAAATTTTTGGGAGGGTAAACTAACATTAAAGCTTCTAACCGTCTGACTCTGTTTGCCAGGAGGGCCGTTCGGATACAACGAAGTGGCCATGATACCAGCTGGAGCCACTCACATCCGAGTCACCGACAACAGCAGGAACTATCTCGGTAAGGTTCGTCCCGTCACATGCACGTATATCAGGCTGAGCTTCACACAGACGACGTCGCTCCGCATTGCCGGCTCCGTCGCTGTAAAATGAATTCCTGCACTCGGTACGACTTCCTCTCCCCGGAGACAGGAGGGGCTCAGCGGTCCCATCTGGTTTCTCCCAGGCAGGACCAAGGGCATCTATTCTCATCCTTGTTTATGAGACCAAAATAAAGCAGGCACCGAAATGGCTCACGGCGTGGTCTTGAAAGGGCCGCTCGTAAAGGCTTTATCTGACCGCTGGGGTGAGGCAGGTGAAGGCGCCTGTTTCCATCTCATGTCATGGAAAATCCCTGCGCCTGCACCGAGGAGAGGCAGCTGCCTTATATAGCAAAGCTGGCACATTTCCTCAACCCCAGCTTGACCCGCTGATATGCAAAGGTAATTGTTCCCGCCATTTTTGAGAATATTCAACAATTCCACGTTTCCTTCCTCCCGCAGCCCTGCAGAACGGCAGATCCCAGTTTGTCATCAATGGCAACTGGAAGATCAGCGTCCCTGGAGAGTATAACGTCGCCGGGACCAAGCTGCTGTACCGGCGCTCAGCAGACACCTGGGAGAGTTTCGAGGTGCCGGGACCCACCAAGGAAGACCTTCACCTGATGGTAGGAATCCTTAAAGAGGCTGGAATGGGACAGTTTGGTCACCAGGGGCCTGCTTCTGCAACTTGACAGATGTTTGTAGTCGACTCGTAGGTGTGAATTCAAGCCATCAGTCGGCGAGTTTTGATATTAATTCAATGATCTAAATATAGACTCTGGGAGCATTAGAACATGTTTTTAAGTTTCAGGACTGCAGGAAGTTGCTGCAGGCAGAAAGAAACCGTCCCTAATTGGCCCTTTCAGCCTCTCTGTTTCCATTGTAGCGTAGCATCTATCATCGGCCTTTATTTCATCGACCTCTGTTTAAACTCAGAGCACATTAAGCCAAGAAATCCTCATTTACAATGGAGCCGAGTAAAACAAGATAACAGATGTCGGCACACAAATAAACTCTGATAACAGTAAGATATTAAAAGGGGCCAAGATTCTGCTAACAACTAACAGCTTTTGTTGATTTTGACCCTATTGTAAAGTACTATAATATATTAAAAACCAGAGCCATGTAATCAGGATTACATTCTGTCTCCCTGCGTTGCGCAACACTGTGTAAAACTGAAGATATTCTGCTTATCAGAAGAAAAACACCAGCTTTGGATGAACGCTTGATTGTTTTCAGGTATTTCTGACCTGGCTCAGCTACCAACCAGCTGATAACCATTGAGGTTTCTGTTGTTGCAGTGTTTTAACTGTGAACACAGCGTGCTGTTTGTTTTACCTGGAGACTCCGACATAGCGAGCTTGAATCCAGCAGCAGTTATTAAGTCTTACCGGGGGACTGGCACTTGGATTTATTGCTTCTGCTTTAACCACAACCATAACCCTAATGCCTGGGGTTAGCTCTAATATTGGGACAACAAACCTTTGCAAAAATACAGGAAAAGCAGCTGCGGTGAATTTATGTGCCTTCCTTGTTGTTATTCCCCTCATTTAGTTTAGTTACCCTTGTAATTCTCAACCTAAGCCTTTGGATTACGTGGCTGCTAGAGCAAATTATAGGTGATGGACACCAGGACCAGGAAAACGCAACAACTCCAACAGAGTGATGCGTCTTTTTTCTGAAGTAGCTATCAAGAAGTCTGCACCTATAAAAAGCAGAGCTGTACTTGATTTAAATCTGACCACTATCATCTTCAAAGTGCTTTCCTTTGGCAGCGTTGCAACAACTCCCAGCATTCCTGTTTGTAACTTTCCCTGACAGTCCTGTTTTCTAAGTGCGTCAAGCACCTTTGTGATGCATCCTAGATCTCCACTAAGTCAAAATGGCAACACTTCAACTACAGTTTCTATCTGAGGAAAAGGAAAATGTTGCAGGGACCCAAATCTGGAGTAGAGTGGGTGGAGAGCAATGATTGTGTTGTTGTGGTCACGAGACCCGTGCAGAACCACCATGCTGTGACCAAGTACACTGTGCATTAGAGCAACAACATGCCATCGCACCACAGTTCAGGTCATTTGCACCAAATGTTCTTCCTCAGACACCTCAGAACGTTACAGTAGAACTCTGCTTTGATCGTCTAGTTCTAGTTAATGAATTCACGGTGCACGAGCACATTAATGTTGAAGAAAACAACAAGCATTCTCCTGGTTGTGCTTCTGACCTGCTGCACCATCTCAGATCTTGGAAACTGCAGCTCTTCCACTGTGAAAACTGTTGTTTCTTCTGATGGTGGTAGCCGCAGATCTACCTCTTATCAACACTGATGCAGCTCCACATGAATGTTGCATCATCCCAACGCAGAATGTGATGTTTTCTTCTTAACTCCAGTTTGCAGTCTGTAAGGAATTTGCAAATGTGCATGACAACGTATGCAACACATTGATAGCGCTGTGTCCAAGGTCTTCTAACTCAGTTATTGCTGCACATGTTGTATGTGTTGACACTTTGATTTAAATGAAATCAAATATCCAGTCAGACTTAGTATTAGTAGATCCACAATATTAGCGATCTGGAACTGGAGTCATGGGTAACAAACAGCACTCTAGGTCACACTATTAGGTACAGTAGAACCAATGTTATATAAATGTTGGTGCATGCATTTCCAAAGCTTTCACTGTGTGCAGCACTCAGCAGATAGATACAGAAAAAAGACATGATCCGTATTCCCGTGCCGTCCTTGTCTGCAGGTTCTATCGACAGACAGGAACCCGGGGATCGAGTACGAGTACTGGCTGCCTCCGGACCAGTATGCCCTCTACCACGGGAGGAGGAGTCCGCTGCGTCAGGCTCACCACACAGCCAGCTACCTCCCCTGGGACCAGCCCACCACCACAACCAGCACCACCACCACCACCACCCGGCCTCCTCCAAGCACCACCCGACCCTACTGGTGTAAGACCTGCCTTCAGCTTCACTCAGTCACCCTTCAGCAGATCCATAGATGAAAGCGTGAGCTTAAAGGGGAGAGAAAGTCTCCCCAGAATCTAAGTTAATCAATTATCTACTCATAAGCGTGTCAGTCAGAGCTGCATTGAAGTTGAGAAGAAGCCTCAGGCTGCGTTAAAATAGACGTGAGTGCAGGATTAAAAACAGAGTCTCCTTCATTTCAGTGAGGCGCCTGCAGGCTTCTGTAACCAACATGCAGTTTTCCGGAAGAAAAGTTGAACTTGACTCAACTTTTGCCGCAGTGCCGTGTTGTCTGACAACACATGCACAGATTACTGTGTGACATGAACACCGTATTTGCACTGTTGACTCAGCTTTGATGTTTAAAGGTAAAATAGTTGTTGTGGTAACTTCTAGAGCTGTAAAATCCTGTTTCATATTATTATAAACAACTGCAGTATGTTTTGGTGTCTTAAAGGCCTTCAGCTTGGATCTGGATTTGGATCTGTTGCTTAAACCAGCTTTCTTAGCTTGTTTTTTTATCAGTACCTGAAGCAGAACACTCCCACCAAAGCCTCTTGTGTTTCTTTACACAGTCTGAATGCCTGTTAGATGCACAGCTAGTCCCAGCTGTTTCACCTCATTCCCTGAAACCACTGAAACTAAAACAAAAAAAACAAACCAAAAATATGTCCGTTTTGTAAAGTTGCAGTTTCATAAAACCTAGATGTTAATTTCAAACTTTGATAGAGTAAGAAATCCGAGACAGCCATGTTGACTGATTGTGTGCAGCGTTATATCTATCATATGTGGCCACCAGGAAAAAGCAGCTTTCCTCAAAGCTCTCAGACTTTGCTGTTCCTCT
Source organism: Stegastes partitus (assembly GCF_000690725.1). Taxonomy (NCBI): domain Eukaryota; kingdom Metazoa; phylum Chordata; class Actinopteri; family Pomacentridae; genus Stegastes; species Stegastes partitus. The sequence goes on along the minus strand of NW_007578826.1, from coordinate 14,836 downwards.
TTTAACACCTCTGGTTGAACATCTCTGGAATATTCAGAGAGATGCTGCTGTTGTCAAACAGAAACTTCTGCAGCTAAGTGCCCTAAACTGCAGTTCTTCAAACGACCACTTGAGGCTGACTAGAAAAGTGAGTCAGTCCTCATAGAACTCCATGTTAAAATGTTAAACTTTACAGCAGAAATAAATCTGCTTACAACCTGGTATGAAAACACATTTCCTCTCTATAGCTAGTTTCCTCATTCAGAACAACTGCACAGGGGGAGAACTGTTCTATAACTCAGCCATTTAAATTGTATTAAGGCCTAAAGACATTTGCATGGCCCATCTCATCTCCACTCATACTCCACCTGTTCACTAACTTTGATTAAACTGTGAGTTACAAGGAGTCCACTTAGCCATCCCAGTACTACACAACAGTACAGCTGTAGTACAGACCGACATTATCCGCCGCTGTACTACAGTACATCTGTAGTCCATCAGGGTCTGGCTGCAGTAGAAAAAACACACTCTGGTTTGATTGTGTTTCTTTAAATCAATCACAATTGTCTTTAGTGGAGCTAAAGAAAGGATGCAGCTTTTGTGTTCCCTCAAAATAATGTCAGGAGTGTTTTGGTGGAAGATTTGCACACAGGGAAATAAACACGGCTATTAAAATAATAATTTGCACTGGCTTGTGTCACTGCGTGATCCAAATCCTCTGCAAAACTTTAAATATTCAGTGTTTAAGGTTGCTGTTTGGAGGTTGTTGTATATCATATCTATCATACAATGGCAGTTGGAAAGGCAACATGGTGTTAACATGTTGTTTTCATAGAAACAAAGTCCCAAAAAACTGGGACGCTAACACTTTACTGCCAAACAGAAACCCTACATGGACACTCGCCTTAAGATCCAACAGGGTTAAAAGCTGAGATCTGAGAATCTGGACAAGAAACAGGAGCAGATGCAGTCGTCTAGTAATGAGGGAAACAGAATAAGATCTCTTTATGGTCCAGCCTATTTCTCTCCTATACGTCAACTTAAATTTACATCAACAGAAGATTTTGACCATTTTACTGTACTTCTTAAGGTCTGCACCTGAGAAATAACTTCCTCTGTCTTGTCTCAGCCAGATTTAAGATCTTAAAATGCTCTTTTAATTCCTCTTCTTGCACTAGTCTTTATTTGTCTGAAATAACCAGCCTTTGAGACCGCAGTAGGAAGCCTGACCGACTTATAAATGATCCTGCACAGCTTCAGAAATCAGTAATCCAATTGAAGCTCTGAGACTTTTCTTACTGCTAAGATCTGTGTATGAGCTGAAGTTTCCGTCTGTCCAGCACATGCTTTTCATTTTCCTTTTCATTGCACATCTGTTTGGATGGTAGTTTTTTATCATATTGTATTTTATTTTATATATATAATAAATATTAGTACAATAGCTCAACGAGGCGACAGGGTGGAACAGTGGTTTGCAATGTCGCCAAATCACAAGAAGGTTTTGTTTGAACCTGCTGGTTGACTCTGGGTTGTTCCATGTGCTGTTTGCATGTTCCTCCTACATGAGTATCCAGTGTTCTCTGCCGTCTCTGTTCGCAGTATTACGGTGAAATTTTACTCTTATTTGTCCAGAAAAGACTATTGTAAACAGCACTTCTCCTCTCAGACCTTGATTGCCGTGCAGAGCTCTTGGACGAGGCTGCATAAGCTTTAAAAACAAACTGCACATTTGCAGCAACCTAATGAATATTTTATGACTTTGGAGAAACATGACTACATCTAATATCAGCATGTCTGACTTAGATTTGACTTGTAATGTGTCCTTTGGCTTCCTAACAGCCTTGAACACAGTTCCAGCTGACATGTGTCCGACTCCTTTAAGAGACAAATATCAGCTTGGAGTGCGTTTTATTGACTGCACATGAGCAGCCTTTGATCACAGGGTCTGCAGCAGCTCTGCAGATATATTTGTTTTTAAAGCTGATCACAGGAAGAATTGGAATTCTGTTTTTTTCCATCAGCATTGTTTGATCGTTTTGAAATCCTTTTGCCACCTTCACAGCTGTTCTCGGTCACGCAGCGATAACAGTGACAGATGAAGTCGTCCAAAGCGAAAAGGTACAAAACGCTAAAAGGACAATGAGGGGAATCGATCACAGACCTGAGGACGGAGGAGCTTTAATCAGGCTCAGTGAGTGGAAACACCTGCAGCTCGTGGTGGGCGACGGGTTAAAAACTCTCCAACTTCAGGTCTCATTCGATTTAGAATAGTTTGTCTGTAGGCTGAGCTGGTTGCTGCTGCTGCTGCTGCTGAGGAATGCAGCTGGTTTATCTCTCATGATAAGGCTGCAGTACACATGTGCTGAATCTACACTTACCTCCCCAAACACTCACATTCACGTGGAAATCTGTGCACAGCCTGCGGACTTGCGCTTTCTGTCCAACTGCATCCAGTCCGTAATAAATCTCAGCAGCCTCTCTGGAAACATTTTGCAGCTGCTGGATTTGTGCCAAACTGAACTGTTTGCAGGAGCAGCATGTTGATTATTTGTTAGATAACAAGGTGAACTCCCAGGTCTGGATTCCTCATCCTGGAGCAGCACATAATGCGATCAGGATGACGGGAACTGTATGATGATCCTTGGGGAGGGGCTGTGTCTTTTTATAGCACAGTTCAGTTCTGTGAAGTTTTGCTGTTTCAGATCCAAACAGAATGTCCTGTTTTCTCTGATCTATTGTTTCCTTCTTGCAGTTTCCTTAGCGTTTTGTCAATGTGTGACTATTAAATGAATCCAGGGACAGTCCCGATCTCCATGCCTGAAACCTACTCACAAAGATCTAACTGATGTCACCTGAAACAGGACAGTCCTTCGTGAAATAGCCAACATAGTGCCGTAATGACACCAAAACATCTTTCATGCTGTTGTGTATTTGTTTCTTTTATGTTTATTTGTGGACATTTAAATGAAATATCTGTAATTTATCATCCTACCACTATAGGACAAGGAGCTACACACAGGTCTGGCTGTGAAGCTGCAGTGAGCTTTAGGTTTATTCATGTAAACTTTTTTTTTCATTGTAATGCGAGGGTCGGTTGCTCCTTTTTTTCCTTGTTTGTTTGCTTGTTTAGGAGGTTTTCTTTGGGTTAGCTGACTCATGAAACCCTAAAACCCCAGTCAGAAATAACAGGCATGAAGATAGAGGTTATCAACGTTATCACATAAAAGTTTAACTCCTCATGTGACTCGTCTTCCACACAGAATGAACCAATCATGTGCCGCCAACTTCAGTCAGGAGGGACAGGTTGTTATAATGGAGAGCTATGAAGAATATAAACCCAATTACCTTGGTTTGTAGTACAGCCCTTTGGCTATCCTCTGGGTTTTATGCCACAGGGCGATGCATTCTGGGTAATAAAGTCTGCACATTTGTATAAAGTGTACATAAGGAGAGTAACCTTTTGTACTGAATGATTTGATAGTTAGACAATCCTAAACTTGCACTCAATTAGCGGAAACGCCTCAAAGTCTGGGAATGTAGACGTTGGGATTTGTGAAAGTAACAAAATAAATGTCAGCTAACATGTCCAAACTCATTTCAGGTCAGAACATAAATATGTTTGAAATATGAGTTGAAATAAGGATCCTTCACACTGATTATTGTCCTACAATGGAAAAGGAGCAGCTGGATCCCACTTGAAACAAACGGTGGACGGTGGTTAAACAGCTCCACAAACATATCTGCCAACAGCATGGATACGTTTTAGGAACTGGATCCGACTCAAAGACGGTGCCTACTCATGTGAATGAGAATCGCTCTCTTGGCAAAAATAAGTCGAGCTTCCAGGTCTGTTTCCACTGAACGTGTGCTTCAGGCTTCGTCCCGTATGGAGGAATTTCTGGCATCACTCACAGAGGTTTAGGTTTGTTTTTCTGTCTGCCCAGCACCGACATGATAAGAATTAAGAGTAGACAAAAAATAGAAATGTGACCTGTTCATTGTGCTTTAATGTCCTCAGGCGTACGGATACCTTTTCTTTATCAAATGACCAGAAATAATGTGAAAATCAGAGATCTTCTCTAATTTTTAATGCTGGGGAGAATTTACAAACATAAAACCTCCAGAGACTGATAATAATGATAATACAAAGTGAAAAGTAGCACTGATGGCAGCTCGACAGGCCTTTCTTTTATAATGCTGATTGTAATATTGCAGTACTAGAAGTATATATTATTATTAATATGGAACAAAACAGCAACTGATAGCCACCATGTCTTTTTTTGATATTATCTATGTGTCAGAAGAAGGATTTATCTGAACATATGTGGAGATGCAATAAACAGGAGGTATGGAGGTTCCTCCCCTAAGAAATATTAAACATCAGACAATTTATTTCTTGCATTCTGGTGATTTTTTTATGCACCAATTTATGGCGCAACTGTCTTTATTTCTGTATCTAGTATCAGACCTCCCCCTCCTCCTCCTTTATGGTTGTTGGTCTGTCTGTGTGTGGTGGGATGATTCAGTGTGTGTGGGCTCGTAATTCATGTTCATATTTAAATAAATAATTCGGTACTGAAGAAATAAGACCCTCCCCTGTCAGAGGCATTCTTGCGTCTATAAGTAACGTTACAGTAGTTTTTCATGTCGTGTTTTAACTGAGGAGGGTTTATTTTTACTGCATTCCCGCTGAGATTTACATCTATGTCAATGGCTGAAGTCAAAATCCAAATTGTTTCATAAAAAGCATCTGACTAGAAGAATCATCTAAAATGTGCTTTTGTATCTTGTAGTTTTAAGACCTGCGAAGCCGCCGCGACAAACTCCTCACGACAACCACCACCAGCGTCCTCAGCAGCCCATCCTGCCTCGTCTGGAGCGAGAGGAGAACCACAGGAACCTCCTGCCTCAGCCCTCACCTGGAAGTACGTCCACCACCTCCTCCGAACGCCGTCCCGCAACAAGCTGAGCGCTGCTAAACGAATTTGATCTCGTTCTGGGTGTTAAATGAGAAGATCAACGTGGATCTCTTTAGTTAAACCAGATAGAAAAACTTCTTGAACTTGATCTTCTGCTTCTAATCGATTTGAAATTATCTAAATTATTTTTCGAATGTCCTAATTATTATCTAGCCGTGGCTCAGGTTTCATTTCAGTTCTGGGAGTCTGTTTCCGCTTCGTTTCCTGCCATCGGCTACATTTTTATGCACCAATTTGTGCTTTTTCTGCATTAATTTACGCTGAAAATATCTCTATTTATGTGAAGGAAAACACTAACTTCAGATACCAGGTGACCCTATCCCCCAAAATAGTGACATATATATGAGTCTAATTCCACTCTTCACAGTGGATTTACTGGTTGTATGAGCTCGTGTTTCATATTTTGAATTATGAGGACAAAGAAAAAGATCGGTTGCATCTTTTAGTGCGTTTTTAATGGCTTTTCACTGAGGTTTTCTTCTTCTTTCCTGTTTTTATTGAGGATTCGGACAAATATAACTTTTATTTATATAGCAGGTTCTAAAAAACTGATTTTTATAGGGTGCTTTGAAATTTTAGCCAAAAAAAGAGGACACTCAGGAAGACAGCATTAAATAGAAAATAGTCAGATCACACAAGAAGAAACAAAACTAAAGAAGCAAAACATGAAGAAATAGTTAAACATGGCAACAGGTTCAAAATGCAAAACACAGACAGAAGAAAAACCAACTGATACAAATAAAATGATAAAAGCACCAAAAATACCAAAGCACAGAGTAAAGAGACGACTTCACATGAAAGAAAGTCTATAAAAATGGGTTTTAAGAAGTGATTCAAAAGAAGACGCTGTTCTGAATGTTTAGGAAGACGAATCCTTTCTTCTCCTGAAATCTACACTTTTGAATAATACTTTAATTTATTACTACTTTAGGTTCAGACTCAGCTGTTGATGTTCAGTTGTTCCAGCTTATTAGAGAGCTGATAATTAAGACAAACGTCCTGTTTCTTGTTTCTAAAGGTGGACACAGTAGATTTCCATTTTGGCTGTTTCTCTTTGGGAAGTCTTGTATATTTTAAATTAGTACTGACTGATGTATCCGTCCTCTACATATGTTTTCAGTGCATGCAGCTAGAAGGTAACAGTTGGTACCTTTGGAACAAACACTGTGTTAAGTTTCATGCGCTTTAGACTCGTATCCATCATTTGGTACCATCGGGGAGGCGTCTGATTGGTCCCAAATTCATTCTGCAGTTTGATATGTAGCCAAAAGGTGCAAAAATAAATATGTGCAGCCACATGAGGAACGAGGAGTCCTGCAACAGATGGTCTGAACCCACAGAGAGCTGAATTCAACATCATGGAATGAATTACATGAAGCAGCAGCCTATCTGTCAAATACTTGAAGCACCAAGTCTTTACTTTTCTGTATGACGTTAACTGAAGAATAAAAACTCTAAATTTATCACTTCAACTGCATGAAACCTTTGCAGATAACTGGTTGTTTCAGAGTAATAGTATCCTGTATTGTTGTCTGGATCCTATATAAGTTTGTTTTCTTGCCACAGAAGCAAAACATCTCCATTTTCTATCTTTTAACACCGAAATAGTTTGAATCTGTGATGAAAGCAGTGGTTCACAGGCCAAACTTCTCATCTAACTCCCTGTAAGAGAGCCAGCCAGCAGAGCTTCGGCTATCTTCCTGTGTTCTCATACGGTGTATTTACAGTAAATGTCATGTCTGTACATGTGCCTTACTTCTGCTCTGCTCATCCTCCAGGGCATTGTGGGAAATGCCATCGAGCTAAAGGTCGAAGGGAGCGCCAGAGACAGTATTGTCAGAAGGACTTTGGTAAGTCGGAGCTTTGTGCCGATATTCAGTAGCTTGTGACAGAACACACACGCTTATTGAAACATTTCGTCGTCAGTTTTCCGAGCCAGAGTCCTGGGGAAGCTGTACCGAGGCGAGGAGACCCGCTACGACGTCCAGATCATCCACACCTACCGGAACCGCTTCCGCCTGGAGCACCGGGAGTTCCTGTGGGTCCCCAACACGTGCGACTGCCCTCAGCTGGTGGTGGGGAGGCAGTACATCCTGATGGTGCGTCGCCACATTAACTACGAGCGCACGCTGAACCGCATCCTGCTGGAGGAGGACAGCTACGTGGTGCCGTACCGACCCAGAGAGGACGAGCAGGTGCGGCCGCTCGAAAGGCTCTGCAGCAACACGGGACCCAAGCAGCCGGCCGAGCTCAGAGGATGAGGCGGGACAATGTGGAGGACGAAGCTCAAACTGAAGCTTTACTCACGTTTAATCTTCCATTTCTGGATCTTCAAAGGTTCACCAGACTGCTTGTTGTCGGTGCGATGATGAGAGATGAAGCTGGAAAACCAAACAAGACTGGACGTTTATTTAAAAGCCTTACTGTACCATGTAGAGCACTTTAGGTGGACGCTTGTGCCCACCTTTAAACACAAACCAAAGAGAAGAACATTGACTGAAATGGCCTTTTTGCTAACGCTGTTTTTCCACAGCTACCATTTATTTTTTTTATATTGCATTTGTGTGTGCGTTTGTGTGTGTTTGTAAACGTAAAGGAAAAATTCCACTCGACAGAATTATTTCAGATTGAACGAATGTTGCACCTCATCCAGATATTTCCAACAACTCAGTAGAGTTTGTGCAGCAGAAAATGTTTGTGATCTAAAACAGTGACAATTTTATTTTTTTCATAAATTGATGCCTCTAAACATAATCCAGCCAGCGAGCATGTTGCCACAACAACGTTTAGTTTTTACTTTCTAGGAAACGACACTTAATGCCAGCTACTTAACAATATGAAGGTTACGGCTCTGGTCATGGACATGTGTCTGGGCTTTCTTCTGGTATCTGGTACTGGGACGATGCCAGCTGATTCTTCTCTGTGGATCAGACTTGTTGTGATGCATCCTTTGCAGCTAGATCAACGCCTTCTGCTCTTGGTCGTGTTCCTCGAGCTCTTACTGAGCAGCTTTTGCCTTGTGCTTGGTCTCCAACAATGTTCAGGCAAGTGGCAGGTCTGCTCGATATATCGTTTCAGTATCGACATCTCAACTTGTGCGACACTGCAGGAAGTGAGATGTGTTTGAGGCAAATTACCTCAAACACATCATGCAAAAAAA
>NW_007578826.1:0-6031 GCF_000690725.1 Stegastes partitus | reverse complement strand
TCATGCAGCTCTAATAGGTTATGTAAAATAATTGGAACAAGATGATCAGCGTCATTCACTTTACCTGTCGGTGGTTTTAATGTTGTGGCTGATTCATGTAGTTTAAATGATTAACGCTGTAACACAAACCTACAGTATCAGCAGATGTGCTTCTATGTTGAGGACAAAGAAAACGGTTCCAAAACCAGCAGCGCTTCCAACTTACCAACTCAGTTTCTGTTCTACATTTGCAGAAAATGCACCAGATAGTGATGCTGATACGAACTCCAGCTCTTCTAGCTTCAGATCACCTGCAGCTGACCGCAGTGAGTTCATTTTCAGTGATAAAGCGTTTCTGGGAAATGTATAGAAGACGAATTATTGTGCCAAAACTGAAGCAGTGAACTTTACAGACTGACTGGATCAGACGGTGGATTTTTTTCTTTTGTCTCTAACTCCTCATATCTAGCATCGTACTGCTTCACCATGTATTTATGTATAACAACAAAATACGCTTAAATCATAGCACATTACTTGTGATGTCCTTCACAGCGTCTGCGTTGCTTCTTTGTGGTATTCGTGTTTTTATAGTGTGTTAAATCAGGTCTGCTCTTCGATACTTTACATGAAAGAGTTTTTTTTTTTTTAAATATACAGTATTTTATTGTGTGGCACTGATTAGCTACAAAAGTATAATTTGCTTTGCTAAAGCTTCCTGTTTGTGCCTTGTGTTGTGCATTTGAAATATCACATTTGCTGTCAAACCTCATATTCATGTGCCAAAAGAGTTTCTGTCTGTCTATGCAGTGTCGGATCGACGGCGGGTTTTCAATACAAAGTTATTGACGAAGCTTCGGAGAAAAGTTCATTAAAGAGACACGAAAACAGCAGTTTATGTAAGAAAACAGTGTATTTACAAAAAATCTTTACACCTACAACAAATGAAACGCTACCTTTAACTGCAGATAATATAAATGTACATATATATTATTTTTTTTACTGTGCCAGATTACTGCTCATTAACTGTACAGGAGTCGTCACAGACACTCGGCTCAGCTTCCCTTCAGAGAATCGTGGAAACCCGTCCCAGGCTTCAAACACAAACAGACTGTTTTTAGGGGATGGATGGGAGCTATTTTAAATTCACAAATAAAGTTTTACTTTAGCGTCTTGCAGACTTCATGAAACAGCTTCTATCCCGTCTGACACCGGTGTAGATTTCAACATTTGAGCATCAAACGCTGAATTTGTTGAGTTTTTCGGCACCATTTTGTGCCTTTTTTGCAACCAATTTATATTCCAAATGTCTTAATTAATGCCAATTAAAACCCAAAATGCAGTCACAATTGATAAACTAAACTAAAAGTGCTTTCTTTCTTCTTTTAGGTTTTTATTTCGAGGGGGCACATTTTCTAAATATGGAGCAGAAATCTACACCCATGTCCTCTGGAATAGTTTTCTTTGTTTTGTTTTCACTTCCTGGTTTTAATTAATCAAGTTTTTAACATTGAGTAACATTTGCAAAACTAAATTTAAACACAAATGAATCCTATGTGGACATTAATGATGAGTTTGGATGTTGTGAAGAAGCTTAACGTGAGAATGCAGCTTGTTTCTCACTGTAAGTAAAAAGTGTTTCCCTTCGAGTTGACGACTTCATATGTTTCTGTTTGGCTGCTTCTCAGTCGCTCTCGGAAACTTTCTGTCACTCAGCATTTTAAAAATCCGTTTCATGTTTTGCTCCTGTGATCTCGGACGCTTCAGGTTCTACTGAAACCCACATGAACAAATCTTTCTTTGGCTTTAGGTCAGAGAGGAGAATCTGAAGTCTGTGAATGGACTGAAAGATGCAGTTGAACTGGTTCTGTTTGTGCATTTTCTGGTTTGTAACTGTCAGCACTAACTGAAATAAAACTCACACAGCTATTCCGTGTAGCTCGTTGTCAGTCCAACAGCTGATTTTAGATTTGCAGCAGTTCTATTAAAGTTCATCTTGACGCTGGACTGAAAAGTTCAAGCAGTCAAACATCTGGCAAAGCAAAGTTTGACAGTTTGAGAACGTTTATTGGCCCTTTTTCATGAGTTAGTTGATAAAATCAACATTAATCAGAGCTGCAGCTGGAAGTCAGTTAGCTTTAGCTTAGCACAAAGAGTGTAACTTTGCCCAAATACAAGTCGAGCTCACTAGACTACAGCTATCTGATGTTCACCATTCTGCAGATTATTGATATTTTTTTTTTTTTTTTTTACCGATTCCAGATCAAATAAATAAATTTAAAGTTGCGCTTAAGGCAGTCGCCTCTCTTTCTTTCGTTACCTGATTGGTTACACATCATGAGAAATTGCCTATAAAAACTGTTCAGTGTTCTCTTTTTAATAAAAAAGAAAAACATTAAAACATTTAAGAAGCCATTTCAGCCATGCACGTGTGAGAGATCGTACAGATTAAATCAAAAGAGGTCATGATTTGTAGTTTTTAGTTTCAAAGACAACCAGGATTAGACACCGCTATAAAGAGGATTTACAGAATTATTTATTTTAGTTCTGTGGTTGTTCGAGTGACTTTTATGATGATTCCACTTCTTGCTAATGTTTGAACTTGCATTTGGTTCCTTGTTTGCAGCTTCTGAAAGATTTGTTCATGCTCACAGCCTTCAGTTGTTGGTCTGAGATCAGATGACTAACGGGGTTCTGTTTCAGAGCAGATCCTGCTTTTTCAAATGTTTGGGTTTGTTTGTTCCTCTGCAGCAACATTACAGCAAATATCTTCAACTCCTCCTCTGTTATGATATTAAATGTCTAAATACTGCCAAGAAATAAAAAATACTACTACAATTAACCAATAAAAACTCTTAAATGTCTCACAGTAATTCCCTCCACTCCTTCTGATCCCTTTGGCAATTCATACTGTAAATGTGTTTCCGAACCACCGTCACGTCCTTGTTAGTGGTTTAATTTCAGATCCTGTGACTTCAGGTCTGCGGTTGGTTCGTGTCAACAGGACGCCGAGCGCTCAGGCTTCTTCTTCATCGGTTCTCCTCACGTCGCGGTGAGTCTTTGACCTCTGACCTGAGCGGCCTCCGTTCCCGAACGCCTTTCGTCCCGCCGGGTGCTGCGGGGCGGCTCGCAGTCGTCTGACCTCCCGTCAACGCGTCGCTTCGTGTCAGACGCTGACGGTGACGTGGCGGGACGACGCCGAGCGGCGTTTGATCCGCGAGCGCCGAGGCCTGGACTCGGACTGACAGCTGAACAGAGGGCCGAGCAGCAGCCAGAGGTAGAGCATCACGCAGGCCCAGCAGGACGACATCTTCACCCAGAAGGTCGACCAGCTGCCGTGGGTGAAGGTGGTCTCCAGAACCGCCGACTCGTAGCTGCGGGAGGACAGTTTACGGAAGAGAAGCTTAGAAATCACTGAAACGTGAAGGAGCAGAAGGTGTGTGAAGGTCAGCGACGCACCTGAACCAGTTGGTGAGCGTCATCATGACGTACAGCGAAGCCAAGAAGAAGACAAAGTGGAAGAAGAAGTAGCTGTAAGCCACTCGCTGGTACTCGTTGTGGATGACCTTCTGACAGCCTTTGTTCTCGTCGTCGATCACAAAATCCTCTTCAACTGGAAAATCACAGATCAGAGGGACTTTAGTCAATATTCACCACAGCTTAGTGTTATAAAAATAAATGTTCTTAAAGAAACTCATCTCAAATCATCACATGCTTAGAACTGTTCCTGCTCAGTCACCTCTGATTTGCCTCAATTAACTATAGCATAAAATAAATATTAATAAAGATATTTGTGAATTGATTTGTTTTTAATTCACTAACTTTACCTTGTAGAAATTTCTTTTATTCTCTCACTCGACTAAATTGTAAATGAGGCCTTCATGCCTCAATGTACTGTGTTTAAATAAAAGTTGAATTAATGAATATTAAATAGAGCGGTAACAAATTACAGGCTTTCAAGAAGTTGTAGAAGTTCTCCGCTGACTCACATGTGTTGGATAATCTGCAGTGATATCTCTGTTATTGAAAAAAACGTGTTATGTTGTGTAGCAAAGTAGTAAACTGATGCTGATGCTGCAACCATATAACCAATACTGACAACAGTTTTTGGTCTTTTGTCTGTTGTTTGGTTCATGCTGTGAGTCAGGCTGCATGATGGGCATGAATACTAGGTTACATGGTGGTCACTCTTTTTTTTTTCTGTCAGAATATTCCATAAATCTGACATTAAAACATCACAAGGTGCCTGTAAGATGACAAATAAAACAGCGCTAAGTGTGTCGGTACAAACCTTCCTCCTCCTCGGGGCAGCAGAAGCAGCAGGTGGCTTTCTGGAACTCGTAGCGATAAACTTTGATCATCCAAAACGGGCCGAACACCTCAGCCAGGTAGGACGCCTCGTTGCTGCAGGGAAATGAGATCAGAGCACGTTTATCTCCACTGAATCCCTTTAATTTAACAGGTTCTATCTCATTATTTATTATTTAGATTGCGATGTTTCCTCACCATGCAAAGAGCACACAGCAGTACATGATGGCAGCTCCAATTATAGCCACAGCGTTGCCTTCGTTCTGGATGCCGTCTTGCCCCACACTGGGGTAACAGACGGTCATGTTCATGCCCTGGTACACAACTGACACACAGAACAACACAACATGGTAAATAAACACAAATAACACAAGAAGCTTCACCAGAACATCACACAGGGAAACTGTTCTGTCAGTGTTTTCTCAGTTTGTCAAATGTACGATTAGATGTTTTACTCAGAGATCAATCTTTGTGTTCTAAACAGAATAATAATTTTTTTAGTGACTAAAATCTGCAAAGTAAAAAGCAGCAAATACTACAGAAAAACATAAATGTTTCTGAACAGCTTCATGTTGCGGCAGCGTTGATAAAGATTTAATTATGAATGCAGAAGAACAGAAGCAATGTTCACTCAACACAAACATTAAAAAGATTATTTATGCAAAATTTTGTCTGAATGTGAATGCAAGGAAAAAAAATCTTCTGCTAAAAGTACTTTTTCACTTTAAAATCCAGGCAAAGTTGCTCAATGATATAATTTGAAATGGTATTTGTGAGCTTTATCTTTCTTGGTCTGCTGAGGAAATGCTCCATGAGATACGACCCTCTGGATGAATTTGTTTGCCGTAGTTTAACAAGAGATCCAGCAGCTGGATTTAAGCTGTGACATTTGAAACTAAAAGTTCAACATAATTCTAAATGCAGTTTTTTTCAATATGAACTGAAAACTTTTTGGTATATTTGTAATATTTTTCAAGTTAGTTTCAAGTCAGAAATATCACTTTTAGCCTATAAAAACACACATAGACAAGCTGACAAGGTAAATAAAATTCAAAAAGATTATCACTGGGGTGGGTCTTTAAATAAAAGTCATAATTTCGATTCCAGTTTTTCTATTTTACACGTAGATCTGCAACATTTTCAAGCTGCAAATTAGGTTTTGTAAACAGACTTTCAATATAATCCTCAGACACTATGTGCAATGTGTTGTTGTGGATTCCATCTAAATCTCCAGTATATATACTTTCCTGACATTTTAAGAGTCAAGTCAGACAATAAAGTTAAAAGCTGGTTTTAAAAGTGTACAAATGTTCTTTTATTTTATTGTCAGTGAGGAAAAGGTGCCACTTTCAGGTCAAGTGTCGTGTTGCTCTCTTCGATCTTCATCCTTCGACTCATTTCCTGAGAAATTCCTTTCTGTCTTGTAAAAGGGGCCTCGGCTGCACTTTCCCTTTCTCTGCCACAGACTCGCCCTCTGGACACTCTCTGGGGCGCTCACAAATATGTACTGTATGTTCACACATGCACATGCATGACTTACACACACACACACACACACACACACAGACAGGTCGAGCCTCTGGAGCGTCGTTTCAGCCGGATTCCTGGTGTTTGTGTGTTGTGGAGGGAAAAAGGCCCAGGGGAAAATCAAAATGCTCAGAGTTCACTCCTCTATAGCTTCAGAGGGGAGACAACACTGTGATTCTCATTTCAACCTTGTTAGGGTCCGAGCACCCAAAAGGGTAAA
>NW_007578825.1:262264-270517 GCF_000690725.1 Stegastes partitus | reverse complement strand
GAGGGGCTCCCGGCCCCCACAGAGGGGCTCAGCCGTCGCCGTCTCCCGGCCCGAGTCCGGCCCCCACAGAGGGGCTCCGCCGTCGCCGTCTCCCGGTCCGAGTCCGGCCCCCACAGAGGGGCTCCGCCGTCGCCTTCTCCCGGCCCGAGTCCGGCCCCCACCGCCGGCTTCCGCCCCGAGTCCGGCCCCCAGAGGGATCCTGCCGTCGCCAGGACCTGGACCTTTTGGTTTTTTGAACTGTGGTTTATGACCTATTTCTGGACTGCCTGCCGGCTTTGTTTTTTCTCCCCCTATAGACTTCGGATTATCTGCCAGACTGTTCTGGACACCTTTTTTTTTTTTTTTTTTTTTGTCCCTCCTCTGGACCCCCTCCACCCACCCGGCTCATTTTGGACCTTGTTCAGTGCCCGTTCGGCCTCATTGTGCGCCAGGTGGCGCACGTAGAGGGGGGGTTACTGTCATGACCTGCTCCTGGGTTCCCCGATTGCCCCCCGTGACGATATGAAGGAAAGTTGCAATCTGTGCATCTTTTACATGGTTTAAGCTTTCAAGCTGATAACTTTAGCCTGTTTTCTTTTTTCTTTTCCAGTTGTTTTCTACAGTTAAAGGGCTGAACATGGGTTGCTGCAGTTCTTGTGATTGTGTCACAAAGTGGCCTGTATTCAGAGACTGACTCAGCCTTTGAGAAGGAGTGAAAAGTTATTTAACACCAGACAGATCAGATGCATATCGACATATTTTTATTTTTTTTTTTGTCAGCTGATGTTGTCGGACAGCTCCCTCTCTGGAGGCGGGAGCAGGCTGCAGAGCCCCGGGGGGGCGTTTCCTGGAGCCGCGCTCACCTTCCCCCGCTGCACCTCACCTGTCAGGTGGAACCTACGAGGCTGCAACAAGCTGGTGTAGTTACTGGAAAACTAAAAAACAAAAACAGCGCCATGGAGTCTCCTGTGAAGGATTCCCCCGTCAGACCGGGTTTTCACAGACTAGAGATCCAGAAGACGACATGGGACGTCCCGGAGAGGTATACGACGCTGCGGTCCATCGGGTCCGGAGCTTACGGGACAGTGTGGTGAGTTTTGCCCGGGGAGGGCGCGAAGGACTTCGGGTACACCGACGAGGAAAGTGCCGCTTGGGTGACTCCCAGCAAAGTACATTGTTGTTGTTTTTTCTGATAATGTAGCTACTGATAAGTGTTCTCAAGTCTGTAATTATTAAACTATTTAGTCTTGCCTGGTACTAACCCTGTCCAGAGGAAAGGCAGCTCTTATAGAAAAATAAGCATCTACTGTGTTTTACACAATAAGGTATATTACAATCATCCACATCCAGCTTCTATAAATAGTTATTAATTATTATTAGGCTGCTATGTTTTTCAAATCATCTAAGGTGCTTCAGTTTGTCCAGTCTGAATAGTAAAACACTTTGCACCACAAATGATTTCCTCCAGGCTGTCTAGATTTATGTACCTCTTAAGTCTGCATTCCACTCCAAGAATCGGTCGCAGGCAGTCCGAGAGGCCCAGATTACACTCAACAACTGCTAACAGAAGCACTATTGTCCGCCTGAGGCGAGTCAGCAAGTCAATGCAGGTCCTCCAATATGACAGGAATCTCCACCGCCAACGGAGGACAACGCAGCCTGCAGGAATCCAAGATATCTCAGACACACTTTCATCTGATGATAAGCCACTGACAGACCAGATGTTGTTGCTGATTTTATCATTATGTAGCAGAAGGGACAACAGGCCTGAATGCTAATCTGAATGTTGTATTTCAGATATTATAGATAAACAGGTTTCTTGCTATCCTTTTTCTTTCTCTCATGGCATATTTCAGACGTCTGTGTGTCAAGATTTGTTTTGTTACCCTGTGAACTCCAACAGAAACTCCCCCAAAATGTAAAAATACCCCAATAATAATGTAAAGTAGATGGGAAGCAAAGAAAAAACATAAATACAGTAGAGCTAAAGATTAGTCAACAGTAATAAGTAAAAAAGAAGCCAAATATTCTCTGGTGTCAGCTACTTATGTGTAAGGATTTGACGCTCTTTTTTTGTTTTAAATGGCTCTTATTTAAATATCTTGGGATGTCAATCATTTCACAGACTGAACAGTGAATCACACGTATTGGAATTTATTTTTATTTTTTCTAATTAACCAGTACTAGTACTTAGTGTTAATCGCAGCCCTTAGACGAGCCACCACGTGTCCTGTCACTGACGCTGTCGTCGTTCTCGTTTAGCTCCGCCATGGACCAGAAGACCAAGGAGAAGGTGGCCATCAAGAAGCTGTATCGGCCTTTCCAGTCCCTCATCCACGCCAAGCGAGCTTACAGGGAACTCAGGCTGCTGCGCCACATACAGCATGAAAATGTAAAAGTTCACTATTATTAACAACTTTATCAATACAATACAATCGACAGCAATACCCCGCCGAAAGTACCACTTGTTAATTTGTTTTAAGATTCAAGGATTCAAGGTCTTTTATTGGTCACCAGCAAGGCTATACATGGTGTAATGCACAGTGAAATGCGTTGTGCACCTGTTCCACTCTGAAACAATAATAATAAGATAAATAAGGAAAAAACACACACACAAAATAAAACAATATATGTGAATGTATACATATATATACATATATTTGCTGAGAATCTGTTGTTTTTTTACTCTGGTTGTTCACACTTTTTAAACAGGCATGTCGAGCATGAAAAAATAAATAACAAATCTTCAGTATGCGATGTAATTACAATATCGAGGCTCGGTTTTATATCAGAGTGTCTCTGGAAGCCAAGATACAGACTGGCTTCGTAAAGGTTTTAGTCTTGCTCACAATCTTGGTTCCATTTTCTCCTCTCTCTCGCTCTCTCAAGATTTTGAGGATAAGCAACAACCTTTGTTGACCGTTCAACAAACGCTCTTGATCTCAGCAGTGTGACCTGACTAGCTGGGAGTGTTGTGTGTTGTTGGAACCCTCATGGCTCATTTATTTTTGTCCAAAACCCCTCGGGATGAGCTTCAGTGTAATCATTTGTTTTGTCATATAAAAACAGGCAATCACAAAAAGACTTCTGCCATTGAACTGAAAAGAGGAAGTGGCTGTTTCAGCTTAAGCTCAAACTTATTAACCCTTTCCACCCTTTACCTGTTAACATGCAACTTGCCGCCATTTTTTTCCCCGAAGGTTATAGAACTACGTGGCAGTCATTGTTGTTTGTTAACTCATTGTTGCTATAAGGCTGTTTTGTTTTTTTCATTCTAAAAGAGTTTTGATAAGACAATGCTGTCAAATGGTGCTCTTTCAAAACTCTCAATCCAGTCTGGTTTTACCGATGGGGAAACGTATTGAACTCAGTAATAAAGGTTGCTCATTTTCATTGCAGTTGCTGAGCCGTTACTGTAAGTGATTTTTGGGGTGTTTTTTTTTTCTAGGGTTTAGAAATGTGTGCAAGTGTTTCATGTGTCTATCAACAGAGATTTTGGTGTCGTAATATCTTCGCCATGTTTGTCCTTAAAGGTGATCTGCCTCCTTGACGTCTTCACACCCGACTCCACGCTGGAGAAATTCCAGACCTTGTGAGTTGCGAGCAACGAACAACATTCTCCTGCTAGTTGTCACGACTTGTTGAGACCTTGTGTGTGTGCATGTGTGTGCATGAAAAGTTCAGGCAAGGAAATGTGAGAGCAAGCTTATTCTTGTTTGTTTTGGTTGGTCTGTGCAGTTGTACTTCATCGCCATAGAGATGAGCTCTTTACCTCTTGAGAATTTAATGTCCACGTCACAGAACGCTTGCGACAGTATTCAGACTTAATGTCCTTTAAGGGATATTTGTTCTGGCTAATCAATGTGTCCTATGGCTCTTCTCTCTTTAGTTATATGGTAATGCCATTTGTAGCTCAGGATCTGGGCCACATAATGAAGAAAAGGAGGTTAACTGATCGCATCATCACATACCTGTTCTACCAGCTTCTAAGGGGCCTGAAGGTGAGTACGTTCTCATGTGTTTTTTTAATATATTACAAGGAGATTTATATGAAGCCCATACTGCCGCCTTTTGAAAACGAGTGCTGTTTAACTAGAGCAGGCAGAGAAAAATGAAGCCCTGCGAGCATTTGAATCACCAGATGAAGGAAGCACAAATCCTGTATTTCAACCTTTCCATAAATCTGCAATCTAATGTCTCGGTCTCAAGCAGCTACATTTGCACATAATGTTTAGTATGTAGTAAGTCTGAACTGAACACTGTTGGAAGGATGTAAGACTACAGCAGCACAAGGTGAAACATGCAGAGAGAGTCTTGTGCCGCCTTCTAAATCACTGAAATGAATGTGATAATATACAGTGCTTAACAAATGTATCAGACCACCACCCAGTGTCAGGTTTATGCCACAGCTGCCCTAAAATTAACAGCTTCTGTAGTGGTTCATACACCAGTATGGAGAAGCTCTTTAACCAAAATGATATTTTAATAGTAAAATATGATTAATATTGTTATCCATGAATTTTTAAATTTACTGTTTTACAAAGAAAAAACTGAAAAAATAGTAAAGCACATTATTATTTCTTGATTATGATGTCAAATTATAGTTATTTGCTTGCATTCCTGAACAGAAATGAGTTTGTGGTTGAATGTTGTGCTTGATTCATTAATCGGAGAAGCCCAGTGGCTCAGATTTGAGTATAAAAAGGTGAATTCAGTTTGAAATTCCTCATTCCACCTCAAAATGGTAACATTTTGAGAGCTAAGTGCACATTAAAGCCCTTCATGATGCTGATCGGTCTGTTCGTGAAGCTGAAATCATGTCTAAAGAACCAGACACTCATTTTTAAGCTCTGCGTAAATATCCTGTCTGGTCGAGGAAAAAAGTGGTGATAAATTATCTTGTTACCTCAAGAAGTTAGGCTTTTGTGTCCTTGAGATAATGAGATAAATGTATTTGTTTTAATAAATAAACAGTTTTGTTATATCGAGATAACAGAGTAATTCATTCATGATCTCGAGATAGCTGCAGATGTCGACAAGGTGCTATTGTGGCATTAATTATACTGGCAAACTCATTTTTTTATATATATATTTAAAGACCAAATATGTATCAGATACATTTGGTTTTAAATTTATCTATCAAGCCATCCATTTATGCATCAGTTTATTTCAACCTTTGTGATTGCACAACACAGCGCCCTGGTAAAAGCAGAGCTAACCACGTGTACTTTTTCTCTTTTCTACATTCTCTAGCACCTCTTGAGGAATCTCCAGGCATTGTAAGAGCAGACAAGCGATACTGTCTCCCAGGAGAGTTGAAAATACTCAGAGCTGACCTGGAGGTGCCAGGCTAAGGGTCAGGGTTAGGGTTAGGGTGCTCAGATGTCTGGCTGTCTTCAGTATGAAGGAGCAGCTGTTCTACTTGATCCTCCTTGATATTATACCATTTTTCACTCCGTTCCAAAAGTAGAGACCAGACTGCAAGCGAGCAAATCTCATTTTAACCACTTACTGTGGAGATCTTAAATCCTTTTTCGTAACAACTCAACACTCAGGATAATTACCGAGCATGTGAAACTTTGTCTAAAGTGTAATTGCAGAGCACGGAACCTGGCTTTTAAACGCTTTCCCTGTGAATGCCAGACCATAAAACTCAGAAGCCTTAAAAGCAACTCACTGTCAACGTGAAAGGCCCCATTTTAATGCAGCGTCTGAGACTGCAAACCACCTCTGGGTGAAATGGAAGCTCCAAATGATGCTCCAGATCCACTGCATCATTTGCAAAAGGCAGAGATGCAATCCTGAGGCCACGACACTGACAAAAACTTCTAACCACTGAGATCACAAAAAGGTGTTATGGCTGAGACTAGGACACTGAAGAGATTCTGTTATTGTACTTTCTAATCCATTTTGTTCTAGTTTTCCTTATTACAATTCATTCAATGTCTGATATTTATCAAAGGCAGGTCTAAGCCTTCCTGGGAGCCAAAGCCGAACTTGTCAGTAACAAAAAAGACAAGAAAGGTCTTTTAAACTTAAAGACATTCAGTCAATGTGCCACACAGAAACAGCACAGGTTCCAGTCTGCTATGAGGGCGCTCTCAATGGCAAGCAGTGTTAAATTTAAAAAAATGTTATTTTAATGTGAACCGAGTCCCCAGCTTTGTATTGATTTTAAACTCTCTTGAACATGTCATCCTCATATCCTCATAGCCTCCCATTAAAGAGGGGAAAAAAACAGCTGTCACTAAAATGAGTTGAAATCGACAAAAGTAATAATAAATAAAAATTTAATGAAAATCATGACATTGCTTTTGAATTGTGGTTCAGCAGAAAAACAAACAGAACAACAAAAACAAGCATGATGGGACCCGTAAACTAATATTTTGTTGAACAACCCTTTGAGCCAATCACTGCAATCAGCTGTTTCCTGTAACTCTCAGTCAGACTTCTGCACCTGTTGACAGGTATTCTGACCCACTGCTCATTCGCAAAGTGCTCTAATTTGTCTTTTTTTTATTTTTTAAATTATTCTTTTTAGCCACAATTCAAAAACAATGTCTTATGACACTAAATTATAATTTAGCACATTTTTATTTATCTTTACTTTTTTTCAGTTTCTAGATATTTGAGTAACTATTGTTAATTTTGCCTTTTCTTTAATGGAAGGGTCTAGATACATTTGAGGATCAGTATAGTTACTCTGATGAGCTGTAGAAATTCCATTCATTGATAATCAAAGGTAGCAGTTTGACAAAGCAGTGTGTTCTCCCATACCAGCATAATAAATGTCTTCACCTTAAATGCCATTCACATGTCTGAATGTGTAATGGATGTGTCACTGCTTTACCCTTTAACCACTCAGGCCTTTCCAGTCAGTGCTGGTCAATGTGTAACCAAGAGTGTTCAGCGGAAACAAAACAGAAAGCTCCTTTTAAACTTGAACACTGGACCAAATGTGTGTAAAGCGGCCTTGTCTTTAAAATAAGTCGCAGAGGTGTTTGATCCCGACGTGTCCTCTTCTTATTTGTGCTGGAAAGGCACTCTGGATTCTGATGGCTTGAAAATGCACAAAACACAGCGCTAACAATCACCTGTGGGTGGAGACTGTTGTTCTGTCTACAGCTTTACAACATGCCATCGAGATAACCATGTGCCTGTGGGTTTTCCCGCTCTGCTGCACAAACATTGCTGTCTATGTGTGTCTCATAAGCTGTTTCACATTGTGTGTTTTTAATCTACCCTTTCCCTTCTTCACAGTATATTCACTCTGCAGGGATCATTCATCGGGTTGGTATATAATCATTTTGTTACACTGGAGCCTTCATGTCTCACTCGAGTTTACTTCTGAATTGCAGTTTGAGGAATAGTTTGGCATTTTGGGGTATAATCACTTGCTTGTTGTTAAATACGAGGCAGGTACCAGCTGCTAGTTAGCTTAGCTTCGCATAAAGACTGGAAATTAAGATTAAACCAATGGCAAGGACTGAGCATTCATATATCAATAACTTATGACACTAATGCATGTGTATGTATGACGTAATACTCTCATTACCTAATGTGACCTCATGTTCACTTGCTGACTCACGTTACTCACCGGTGAGTCTCCATTTCTACACGTTTAGTGCTAACTATACAGATCGTTGTGCACTTTTAGGAGTAACAAGTGCAACCAAGCATTTCATAAGTAGAGATCAGTGTCTGACATTGCTGTGGTGGAACTTTGTCCAGCTCCTCTTTGCAGAGCTGCCACAGTGGAGGGGTTGTGAGCATGAACAGCACCTTTCATGTCCTTCAACAGTATCTCATGAGATTCGAGTCTAGAATTTGAATTGCTTTCACCAAAATAGGACTTTATTTCTTTCAAGACATTCAGAGGTGGACTTACCCTCGTGTTTGGGATCATTGTCTTTCTCCATAACCTGGTTACTCTTGAGAATGGGTGATTGTCCTTCTGGATTTTCTGTCAGAGAGCAGAATTCACACAGTTTCCCACAGTTTATAGACATCATTAACATCACTCTGCCATCTCCACCAATCACCAAAGGTATAATGTGGAGATGATGATGATGTTTGTTAAAAAGACTGAAGTCTTGACGGTGTCCTAGCTGTAAATTTAAGCTGTCAAGGCTGCTCGGTGACAAGAACTGCGCTTTGTGATGCTGGTGATGCAAATAGGGGATCCTCTTTAGACCAGACCATCTCATTTAGCAATGCTTTGTTTGTCACAGAGCTTTGATAGAGTTTCCTCCTAGATCAGGGGTGGGCAATCCT
>NW_007578825.1:210192-262239 GCF_000690725.1 Stegastes partitus | reverse complement strand
CTGATTCAAATGATCAGGATCGTTATCAGGCTTCTGCAGAGCTTGATGATGAGCTGATCATTTGAATCAGGTGTGTTGGAAGAGGGAAACATCTAAAACGTGCAGGACTGTGGCCCTCGAGGACCAGGGTTGCCCACCCCTGTTCTAGATTATTGCGTTTGATTGACACAGTTTAGTATGAGATAGACAAATGAGACTATCCCCCAGAATGTCAAACTATTTCTTTAAGTATTGCATAATGTATATTCTCTGCTGGTCGTAATAGGTGTTAGTAAACAACCTCTTTTTTTTGTTTGTTTGTTTGTTTTTTTTAGGATCTGAAGCCCGGAAATCTGGCTGTGAGTGAAAACTGTGAACTAAAGGTAAGGTTTAAGAATCAAAAAATAAAGCTGAACACAATCAAGAAGATGATTAGTTCAAATGTTCCGTGTGAAAAGACATGATTTAAATTTCCCGTTTTAAACACGTACATCAACATTTTATCCATGTCTTGATGTGCGAAACAGTCAAAGAGTCTAAGAGTGATTTTAAATACAGAAGATGGAACCAAAATCCTTTCTCCCTCTGAACAATCACTTGTAACTGTTGCCAGATCCTGGATTTTGGCCTGGCAAGACAGACGGAGAGTGAGATGACTGGTTATGTTGTGACGCGCTGGTACAGAGCACCAGAGGTCATATTCAACTGGATGCACTACAGCCAGACAGGTAATAATAATAATAATAATAATACCTACCCTTAATACAGGTAGTCACTGTCTGTTTGTTTTAAATATGACAGAATATTGCAGTATGACAAAGTACTACATTGTTGTTATTATTAAAATTCTCCCTGTGCCCCTCTCCCTCACAGTGGATGTCTGGTCAGCCGCCTGTATTCTGGCCGAAATGATTACTGGCCATGTGCTTTTCCCAGGACATGACAGTATCCACACACGTGTTCTAATAAAACTGTGTATGTTCAGCTGCAGGAACCAGAAACTAATATGAACCCTAGCAATTTTAATTTTTAAAAGATTGGATTTTTTAGTTTTTAAATCAGCTGCAGTGTTGTAAGGCTTAAAGGGACAATGCACAGATTTTTGCATATAAAAGTCAGTCTCATTCGTGTCTGTTTCTAACTTGAAGCTGAGAGATAATCACTCTCATGATGTCATACTGGTGGTTGATAGTTTAAAACATGCAGCATTTACAGCATGAGTAAGGTCAAATTCAACCTGCACCTGCATCAAGAAATAAGATTTTAATGCATTCAATGTTGTAAAATTGTCAGCAAAACACAAAATTTTAAGAAGAAAATCTTAGCTAGCGTGTAAAACTTTAGACTTGCAGAAGAACAGTGGTACCTGCTGCATGTACCTTTCCTTAACCAGTGTGTTCAGGTATCGATCAGCTGAAGAAGATCCTGCGTCTGACAGGAACGCCAGATTCCTCCCTGGTGCAGAAGATGCAGAGTAAAGATGTGAGTTTTGTTTCATCTGCAGTGAGCTAACATCAGCATCAGCTTGTTTTAGTGTTTACACCAACTCGTACATTTTTTTCTTGGACTGTAAGCTCTTGGTTTGAAATACAATTTAACCGTCATTCTCTCTTTTTCAGGCACAATCATACGTGCAAGGGCTCCCAACACAGAAGAAGAAAATTTTTAGAGAAGTGTTTCAATCCATGGATGACCACGGTGCGCCACAACTTGTTGATTTAAAACTGAAAAACGTGTTAAATTTTGTACTTCATCTCTTTTGCAGTAATTGCAGTATTATCTGATCTAACCTTGCTGCTTTGAATTCAAAACTAAAATAAGTTTCAAGTGAAATAAATCATTAAAGGGGTTTTGTTTTTTTTTTCTGCCTCCAGCTGTAGACCTGCTGGAGGGGATGTTGCTGCTGGACCCTGAGATGAGGCTAACGGCTACACAGGGGCTGTCCCACCCCTTCCTGGCTGAATATCATGATCCAGAGTGTGAACCGGACTCTGAGCTCTATGACGACTCCTTCGAGAGCCTGGAACTCGCTGTTGGAGAATGGAAGAGTGAGTACAGCCGCGTAGAAACGGCTGAAGGTGACCATTAGAGTGACTTTTGACTGAATATAGGAGGCGGAAATCCAAGTCTATTCAGGATCTGACTTGACATAGACATAGCTCTGACATCAGACTTCAGCTCTGTTTCCCTATGCAAGTGAATTGCTCATGGAGCTAGCGCCCCCCGTGGGTCCCTTGCAGTCCGCTAGCAGCGGGTGCAAGAATATTACTGTAGCTGAGCCAGCATCACTCTGCTGACACCTGGATACCCCTAGAGCATGTTGCTTGTGGTAGCCAGCGAATGCTCTTAGCGGTAGTCCATGACAAGCGCAGACTGGGACAGCTGATAGTGGGCGTCTACCCCCTCAGCTGGTGTGCGTGGGCTCAGAGGAGTGATGCCATTTTTATGTGGCTGTCCTCTTGGAACATATGTGAGGCTCAGGACAGCGGCTTGACATTATATAGTTTGGTCTGTGGCAACACCAGGTTTCTGAGCTTGATTCTGGACTAGGAGGGCAATTGGTTTCCCGGCTTCAGAAAGGCCTTCTAATCCTGTCCTATTCTATTCCTGCTACATCTTTAGCCTACTGGGAGCTATGTGTTTGCTCAAGGGGCCTAATGGCAGCCATGATGCAGAGCAGCTTTCTCCCCCTCCTGTGCATGCAGCCTGTCCAATGACGTCGGCTTTGTTTACAGAGGTCTTTCTAGACAACAGTGATGGTTCTTGGGATTTCCATTTCTTCTGCTGGTGGAAAGATTCAGCCAACAAAGAGTAACGGGGAGCGCTCTAGGACCTGACCTATGCTCCACTGCCGGCTGGTCTTCACAGCATGGTTTATACTGTCTGTGGGGTCAGTGGGCTCTAGATTTTCTGTTAGGTGACCCAGTGTGTATTATCCTGCAGCGTAGAGCTCCTTGCTCTCTGGCAGTTTCTGCCAAGGTTGTAAGGTCACCACATCATTGCCAGGAAAGACAGCACTGTGACTGTAGCGCCTATCAATAGGCAGGCTGGCAATCACACTGTAGAAGAGGGTTCAACTGTTTCCTGCTTACTCAGAGTCACACATGTGCCAAAGACTTGGCAGCAGTAGTCATGTCAAGACAAACTCTACTCACAAGGGAGTAGTGACTCCGCCCTCAGGGGGTTAATAAGACTTGATGTCGCTTTTGTCAGGGCAAAGGTTCAACATTTTCAGTTCCAGAGAGTCAGCACATTGTTGACTCTTCTTTCCCTCATGGAATGATGACCCAGCTCTTGGGTGGGATGCCCTGGTACACTCACGGCCCTGTAGCCTTCTCTCCTTTCATGCTCTCCAGCCTGTTTTTCCAAGGATTCAGACAGAATGAGTGAGGCTGATTTTGGTAGCTCCTCTTTGGCCTTACTTGCAGTGGTCCCAGCGATTTGCCTCTCTGAATTGAAACACCTTGGAAGCTTCCTCTTTGGAAAAGACCTGCTGTCTCAGGCTGATGAGACTGTGTTTCATCTCTTCCTGGCCAAGCCTGGATTGGCAGCCTGACCTCTGAAAGGAACAGGTTCTTGCCCATGGGCTCGTCGAGGCCTGTAGTAAGAACTACGAAACAGGTTTGATCGGCATCCACAAGAGCTGCCTACCTGTATGGTTAGGGGGGTATTTACCACTTGGCATGGACTTCACCAGATGGATCCCTGCTTAGCAGCCCAGGGACTCCTGCTGTTTGTACTGTCTTAGCTGGAGACAGGGAAGTCTGCCGTTACCCTGCAAGGTGTGGTGGCATGTAGTGGCGCCCTGTGGGGCGTGACTGGGCAAGCCGGTGCTTTTTAAAGAAGTATCCACGTACTCCAACAAGTAGGGGGATCATTCCCCATATACGAAATATGTAGCTGGGTGGAGAGATAGTATCTTCACTCAGAGAACCAAGGTTACATTCTAACTGTACGTTCATACAATCTACTTCAGACTTGATGGATGCATTGCTCTGGACCTGAGAAAGTGTAGTGCCAAGTTAAATGTAATTTTGATAAGCAGTTGTCATTTTGGGTGTCTATGGACCCTCAGCCTGGCCTTTAGCTCTGTATGGGAGGCAGCCTAAGTCACTCCTTATGGAGGCAACGAATGGTAGTTTTGCAGACTGGCAAAGACATGACCTGCCCTGTTCTACCTCTGATTGTCTTATCCTGACATTAAATGAATGCAGAGAGAGACATAACCATAATTTCAATGGTAACCACAACATAAAAATTGCATGTAAAGAATCAGCATTCAGATCTGATAAAAAAAAAAACTGCTCAAAGGCAGTGATTGGCTATTTGGGGAATGGATTCGACAACCACCATCTTTGGCATTACAGAATTCTCCCACAGATTTCTTTTCTAGACTGCTTAAGTGTTGGTTTGGTACCTTATAATGTCTCTAATTATTATGAGTTTCCCCCTGCCACCATGCAGAAGGAAAGTCTTCCATGAGACAAGCTCACCAAAGGCTAATCTATTAGGTCCTGATGATGTGACATTTAATGTCTTAAAAATGATCATTAATGTGTGTCAAAGCACCCAGATCCACTCTGTGCCATATTGTGATGAAATAAATCCACTCTAGTTTAATACTGTGTTCCTTTTCATTCTTCAATCAGGTCTTATCCACATGGAGATCATGACCTTCGACCCCGACAATCCCAGAAAGACAGCCGTGTAGGACGCTGTATTTGCTGACACCTCCCAGTGTTTGGTTATCATACATGCACTTACTGGATAGGTCAACAGCTTGGAGAAACAAATACAGAACAATATCAACTATCTTGAAAGTATTTTTTTCAGTGCATCTGATATGTATTGCAATTGAAATGCATTTTACTGAAGGGCAGCTTTTCTTGGTATGGTGGCCTGTACAGGGCAACAGAAAGCAGTAATGTTGTTCAAATTGTCTAAAGGCACAGTTTGCCAGCACTTCAGATTAAATCAAAAACACTAAACCACTGGATTCGAAAGTTCTGTCCTCTCATTTCAGTGAGACTACAATATTTTGGCTAAACACCTTTAAATCAAGGCCAACTTAAAAGCATTTCTCAAAGACAAATGTCTGTCTGTTCTTTTGACCACATCTCAAGGTTTTCATCAGCAGGACATCTCACTGTTTTGACTGTAAAAATGCTTGACCTCAAAGGCTGTGAAAAAAATCTATAAATGATCATTAGTTACGGTCAAAGATCGACCTTTACACTTTACATAGGAGTTATTTTTTAACCGCTATTCGATAGGTGGTAAATGAATTGTGTGGAAATAGTATCAAGCTCATAAGTTGAGAAAGAAAAAAAAAATCTCAGTTTCATTTGAACTTTGTTTTTTGCTGCATAAACTTGTGTCTGATTTTGTCTTTTTTTTTTGTAATAGATTTGTTATATGTAATGGCTATACAGTGCAATTTCTCTTCATTTCTCTTGTTATTTCATCCCGATCTTTACATCTGTTCATTAATATTTTTGGCTGTTCTAGTCTCAGTCATCTGTTATAAATAAAACATTTCTATAATGACGAAATAATCGACTGGATTTGAATGTATATGAACAAATCTTGTACGGCATAAAGAGCATCTGTCCATGTAGGAGTGCTAGATATGATTCTGCCTTCTCAGTACTGCTTGCACCTTTGATGTTTGCATTCAAGGAGCTGAAATATTATAATAATGACTCAGATGTTGTGCAAAGCTCTGCAGGAACAGAACACCCAACTTGGTGATATACAGGAATTTAAAATAAAATAGTTCTTGCCTGCTGTCACTAGAGGGCAGCATTAGGTCGCAGCAAAGAATCTTTAAGGAGGATTGAGAGGATTGATTTGATGTTCACAGACGAAAAAAGGGAATCTAATTGTCAGGGATATTTTAAAGTGAAGTATTTTGATGATATTCAAGGTTAAAATAATTCTAAGATTATTCATAAATTTGCTTGATATTTAATTTATTACGTTTCTCTCATGGTGGTGAATGCATGGCCTTCACATACATGTCTTACATACCAAAAGCTGTCTCCAGTGCACTAGTTCAATCATTTGACTATAAATTGAGGGCCTTTCTGTCTTCCTGTCTGTGTTCATTTTTTTAAAACCGTGCATCTGATTAGTTTCAAACTTTGTGGATGTGTTGATGATGACCTGATGAACTGCAGTATTGAGTGTGAAGATGTTTTGATGTTTTGGCTCCTCAGTAAATACAAACTGTATGCAGTCACATGGTGATGTCACATTGATCGGAGTCACACATTGGTAGAACCGGCACTGACAAACTTAAAGCTTATAGTTTTTAGCAGCTTTGTTTGCTAGAAGCACAACTGTGTGTAGAATCTGTCGGTCACCGATTCGAGCCAGACTCAATAGCGTATTCACTTTTAACTTGATTTCCACGACTTGTGGTAGTATCTTCCAAAAAGTTTAACGACGTAACTCGTGGTGCTGGCGGTACTGAGGTAACTGCTGGCCACAGTTTCCTGGTCAGTGACACTTGCAGGTCCCAAACAAAGTGTACCATTCAATGGAAAATCTTTTTTTTTAGCATTTCTTTCAAATGCACAGTGGACGGAAGGTTCCTCCAAACAAGATGGAGCATTTTGTTTTTTATTGTGTTTCATATAGGTTTTCTTAAAGTGTGCTCCATTAAAGTGAAAAAATAGCAGTTTATTTATTTTATTAAATTTTTTTTTTTAACTCCAGTGAATTACATATGCGTTGTCTAAAACAGCAACATTACAATGTGTTCATCCGTGTATAGTCCTCCCCGATTCCCAGGGATCTTTCTGCGTGGAGTTTGCATGTTCTCTCCGTGCAGCGTGGGTTCTCTCCGGGTTCTCCGGCTTCCTCCCACAGGCAACATGGCAAGGTAAATTTGTGATTCTAAATTGTCCGTTGGTGTGAATGTGAGTGTGCTTGGTTGTCTGTCTCTAAGTGTAGCCCTGTGATAGACTGGTGACCTGTCCAGGTGTCTCCTGCCTTCACCATGAGTCAGCTGGGATAGACTCCAGCCCCCCATGACCCTAGTGGGGATTAAGCGGTGTATAGATAGTGGATGGATGGATGGATTTCTCTTTGACAAACTATACTAAGGTGGAAAAAAAAGATAGTTTCATAGCATGTTGTGATGGCGGCGCACATGGACGCAGCGCCCCCTTCAGGAGACAGCAAGAGTCAACGTTTAGTGTCTTATCCCAGACGTGCATTCTGCAAAACTTACTAATTAAATGATCCTGAAGAAACGCTCCCTCATCTTGCCTGTACTACTGTGTATGTACAGCAAAATGACAATAAACCTGATTTGATTTGATGTTAACATTGTCATTGTGAGCATGAGGGCATGCTGTTCCATTGTGCCTTGGTAGCCTCACCGAGCTCTCAGGCCTTTATTGTAACCATGCAAGCACAATGTTAACAGCGGTAAGTCTTGGAAGTCTCCAAGGGGGTCTACTAAGGTGGCTGAAGTCTAATATACATTTAGAGCATGCAGTAGTTGAGAAATTCCCTCCTAGCCAATCACGTTATTGGTCTCATCCTTCGGCAACACGACATCAACTCGACCAATGGCAAGATGCATTCCCAGAAAATCGCTCTTCTCTGACCAGTTTGGTTCCGAGCAAACAACCCAAAAGCACACCTCATTTCATCAGTACTGCAAAATGTGATGCAGCAGCACTTGCATCATTACAAAAAAAAAAAAAAAACATGATCTGGAAAGCGTGCAGGGACACTGCATTGATGAGCTGCATAAACAACAGAAATAATGGATATCATTGGCCAGGCTGTTGTATGTGGTGGGATAAGAGTTTACTTTGTGCCAGCTTTGTTTTAGATGCACAGGATGTAATGAGCACAGTTGGTCGGCAGAAGGTGCAGATTTACTAACATATGTATCCGGCTGTCTTCTAATGGCTGCAGGAACTTTATAAATGGAAAGAATAATTTTTTTCTTCTTTTTAAAGAGAACAAAGTAACTGGTACTGTGAGAATCATAGCAGTGCTTTACTGATGTCCCTGCTTCAAATCCAAACTTTTATGGCTCCACTGCAGACACAAGCATCTCTAATGTCACACCCTGTCACCACTCCAACATTCTCTCAGCTTTTTTGTTTTACATTTCTGCACAGGCATGTTGCATTCATCTCTTCTTACTCAGACTTTTGGCAGACCTGCTTCTATTTATCTGCCATAGGTGTGGCACAGCTACAATATCCACAGCACTTGGCAAAAACTGGCTAAAGTCAGGTAGCCAGCTGCTTCAGCCAAATATCTTATCTGTTGCTATAGTGTTTCTCTAGTTAGATATTTATTCTCTGCATCATCTGCATCTACCTGTTGATGCTAGACACTCAATGCATTTACATTTTTATGTACCGTCATGTTATGTGGTGCAAACCCTCCAAAGTTTAGCTGACTAGCACTTGGATTTGTTTTGTGATGGGCACACTGAGTTGAGCCCATGTGGTAGCCTTCGAAATATAACCTGCTGACATCTGAAATGACAACCCTTATTTGGATGAGTTCTGTCTGAAATGGAACCCCATTGCTTCAGAAATAGCCATCATTATCAACTGCTTTCAAGTGCTATGCTAGAATAACCGCTGTGGCTCTGGTTCTGGTTCATTCAGTCTGCTTCTGCTCAAAACTACACTTCCTCGGGTCTCCAACTATACACCTGCTAAGATGAAGTGGATCAGATACATGGTTGTTGAGACATTGCAAAGAAAACACACACACACACAAGCATTCAGAGATTCTTGGATTTATTGGTGAGATGATTTTGATGGTACAATTTCACAATAAATCTGTTTGTCCCAGTCAGCCTGATCAGTGTTTTTTTTTTTCTTCTTTTTTTTATTTAGAGTGAAAATGGAAGCAAAGCATGATCAAAACACCTTTATGTACTGTAGTGGAGAACTCATTTTCTCTCAAAACAGGAGAAGAAAAGGAGGATCCCAAAAGTAAAATAACAAAGTGTTAGAGGTGGCTGCTTTTGATGATGTTAAACTGCTCGACATAATGACCGATGTGACACAGCAGACGAGACACTGTGGGCTAAGAACTGCTGTTGTCATTCTGTGTGCAGTGGTTGTTGCTTTGTAAGGATTCTCTGTCATGACACTACAAGTATTCCCTTGTCTACACAACAGCACATCCAGCAACCAAAAGACAGCCAGGCTGACTGATAACTGGAGAACAGGACTGACTCACATCTCTGCTGCTCGCAACAATAGCTCTGCCTTTACTTGTATTTGGATGTAATGTCTACCCCTCTGTAGGTGTGTTGTGCCAAAACCATTACTCGGTTTGGTCAGCTGTAGATGGTCAAGTGCAACGTGTTGCTGAGACTGCTCTGTGTCTGCAGGAAGAGGGGTGGTGGGTTTTATGAAAGCTTTCGTGAGTGGGACAAGAGGAGGAGAACAAAATGAGAGAAGGAGGAAAAATGGAGAGAAAGAGGACTGCTGCGTTTAATAACGACGTGCGCTGACTGTTTGTGTCTTGCTCATGGTCATCCTGCCGCCGCCGATCATGCTGCCGCTGCTGCCATAGCCGGCGCCGCCAAAGCCGCCGCCGCCACTGCTCATGCTCATGCTGCTGCTGAAACCACCGCCCATGCCGCCGCCAACGCCGACGCCCATGCCCATGCCGCCCATGCCTGCACATGGTGATGAGAAAAACACATATTCAGAAGAGATGCCAGAAGTCACAATTTTCCTGCAGCATATGATCTAGTTTTAAATCATGAAAACCAAACTGAAGCCAGACTGATGGCTTCATCATTTCAATTAACAAACTGTGAAGATATATGTTGATAAGTACCGTAGCCGCCGCCGCTGCCGCCGCCGCCGCCGCCGCCGCCACCACCTGAGGTCTGTACATGGATGGTTGCAGTTGAACCGCCCGTGGCAAGTCTGCAAAGAGGTACACAGATCAGCAAATCAGCTACTGATAATATGAACTGCATTATGGAATCTGCACTGCACTTTTTTTTGTTTCAGAAGAGGAAAGCAGCTCATCTTTTACCTGATTTCCTCTCCTTCCAGAAGCTTCTTGTATGTGGCGATCTCAATGTCCAGAGCCAGCTTGACGTTCATGAGCTCTTGGTACTCGCGGACCTGGCGGGCCATGTCCTGTTTGGCTCTCTGCAGGGCTTCTTCCAGGTCCCTGATGCGGGCCCTGGCGTCCTTCACAGCCAGCTCACCGCGCTCCTCAGCCTCAGCGATCTGGGCCTCCAGGTTTGCACGCTGGATGAAGCAGAAGTGTCACATGCCGTATTTTTATTTTCAATTTCTTTACTTTCCTTTCAACATATATTGAGGAAACAAATGCCATCAGCGAGGCACAAGCTTCTGTTACCTGTCCCTTGACTGCCTCGATCTCATTCTGGAGCCGGCTAATCATACGGTTAAGCTCAGCGATCTCACTCTTGGTGTTACGAAGGTCGTCCCCTGCTGATGCAGCACTGGTCT
Organism: Stegastes partitus; assembly: GCF_000690725.1. NCBI lineage: Eukaryota > Metazoa > Chordata > Actinopteri > Pomacentridae > Stegastes > Stegastes partitus. Next base: position 251,773 of record NW_007578825.1, on the reverse strand, counting down.
GCATCTCCTGGAACTAAAGGGGAAGAATAAAACTCACTGTTATTACAGATTCCACAGGCCCCTCTGGTTTAAGTGGCACTGCAGACTCTCTCACTGTACTTACCTTAGTCTGGTACCATGTCTCTGCCTCAGCGCGGGATTTGTTGGCGATGTCCTCATACTGAGCCCTGACTTCTGCCACAATTGCGTCCATGTCCAGGTTGCGGCTGTTGTCCATCTCCACAATGACTGAGGTGTCCTTGATCTGTCCTTGAAGCTCACGCAGTTCCTGCACAGAAAATATGGATTGTTTTAATAAAAAGATTTCAGAGAGTACAGATGGTCCACAATCTATTTCTATTCTTTGTCTGTGCCCGGCAGTAGCATTCAACTGCTTGTTCTTACCGCATCATAGACAGCTCTGAGGAAGTTAATCTCATCCTGAAGGGCGTCAACTCTGGCCTCCAGCTCAATTTTGTTCATGTAGGCGGCATCTACATCCTGTAAGAGAAGAAGAAGGAGGTGGTTTGCATTGGCGATGGTCAACGGGGAAAGCAATAACTCATGCAAAGGCTTTATAATGGCAGATTCACTCTCACCTTCTTCAGGAGCACAAACTCGTTTTCTACAGTGGCGCGCTTGTTGATTTCATCTTCATACCTGACACAGAGAGGAGAAAAATAAGCCGATGGAAAAAAACAACAACAAACCTGTGGGTTTCATCTGCTGCAGGTCAGCTACTTGGACTTACTTGTTCTTGAAGTCCTCCACCAGGCCCTGCATGTTCTTCAGCTCTCCCTCCAGCTTGACCTTCTCATTGCCAAGGCCATCCAGCTGTCTGCGCAGGTTGGCGATGTAGGCCTCGAACATGCCGTCGATGTTGGAGCGGGTGGTGGTCTGGTCCTGCAGCAAGCTCCACTTGGTCTCCAGCATTTTGTTCTGCTGCTCCAGGAAGCGGACCTAAATGATAAAACCATTTGCCAAGTTTAGATCTGCTGTCACCGGAGAGAAAGTAGTATTTTGAATATGGCTGCAGAATAATAACAGTCAGATGAATTGTGCATCGTTAAAACTACACTAAAACTGATTCATGTCCAAAGATTTACATGCTTAGCGAAGTCTGATTTCATTTTCTAACATGTGCAAGAGTACAAATCAAAAAGACAAATACGATGCTAACAACTGTTTTTTTGTCACATGAACCATGCTCGCTCAGAGGAGAAAAAGATGTTTGTTTTTTTTATTTGTTTTTTTTTGTTGTTTGTTTTACTTTCCTCGGGGGATCCATTGAGCCACACCTTTGTGTGACTTTCCCACACCAAAAACTGTTGTTTGCAAAATACTGCCAGATGCTGGACTGAAATGCCCGTAGGGGCAGAGATGTTCTGGATGCACTGCGCTGTAGAGACTCTGCAGAGTACAGAGGAACCAAACTTGCTCTGATGAGATCATTACAAGACATAATCCTGAGCAATATGCTTCATTGCTTGTTTCCAAGAGATGGACAATGGAGTGCTTAGCCCTCTGGGTTTGCAGCCTAAAGAAGGTAGGGCCAAACAGTCCATCTTTGGGTGTGTGCTTTTGTTTTAAGGTAAGGCAAGTTGTTCCGTGCCACACCTCAGCCGAGCTCCTCCCTAAACACCTGACATTAGTGCTCCCTCGCCTCCAGGATGCATACTTTCACTGAGTCAACTTGCCTGCCTCAACCCTCAGTAATTATGGCAACACACCTGAAGGTATTACCTGCCATGATAATTGAGCGCTGATGCTTTAAAGATACCATATTTGTTCAATAATACTGTTTATTGGATTTATCTAATGAAAATGTTTAGCAAACACCTGCTGCATCCTTCCTCCTACTGCCACTTGTAATACTTTTGTACCTGATGCTTTATTACAAACAATTTACTTTTAGATTAATAAAAAACAAGAAGTCTGAATGGAATTAGACCAGGTCGCCTGTGCAAAGACAGATTAGGTGTGGTTATGTACACTGCAGAAAAAGCTAACTGAGCATTTTCTCACACAGGGTGTGTCATTTCTGACTTAGAGAAAAAGTCCTTCATCTGCATTTCATACATCAAAATGTGAAAGGGTGAATTAAAAAATTAAATTATTGTGTCTTCCCTCATCCCACAGAGAGAGCCCAGAAGTTAATACAAAGGCTCCACACATTGGCTTAACTTTGACTTGTAACTATTATGCAAGGCATTGCAAGGAGTAAAATGGAGTCCACTTTCTGCAGCACCACTGATAGCGAGCGAGTCCTTGCAGCCATGGGAACAGGTGATAACCTGATCCCCTCTTCATGTCACACTGAAAGCCACCAGTCACTGGATACGACCACTCTAGTGTTTCCTGCCTCTCACTCTACAGCGAGACAGCTGGCAAGAGGCCAGTTCTGGCCAAAAAGAAATGAATGAAGCAGCGGTCTTCTTCCGTTGTCTGTATAGCAGATGCACAGTGTTGCTTTAAGAAGCCTGTTTGGGATGACAGTTTTTGGACAACCAACCAAACCATGTTGACACTGATTTGCATTGTGCTTATTAAAATAAATTTGAGCTAGTTAGCCCTGGTTTTCATAGGCCTTGAGTGTGTATGATATTCAGATTTGGATCAGTTCCTGTGTAATATTTAATGAGCTCAGGTGACCCTTTAGAGAAAGTCTGCTGCAACGTCTACTTCTAATCATTTGCCGTCTTTAGTCTTTTCATATCAGAAACTATTGTTCATTTAGTGATTACAAAGTATATCACATCTAAAGGCCAATTTTTCAATCCAGATTTTTAACAGTTTTTTGAAATGGTGCAGGGCAAAAACGTAGGACAGTCGCTGTTTCTGTAACCGACAGCAAAAGGCAACTCACCTTGTCGATGAAGCTGGCGAAGCGGTTGTTCAGAGTCTTGATCTGCTCTTTCTCTTGGGTGCGGACAGTTTGGATGGTGGGGTCAATCTCAAGGCTCACAGGGGCCAGCAGGCTCTGGTTGACTTGGACGTTTGAGATGGTGGGGATGATAGGTCCACCGCCCATACCACCCATACCACCACTACCAAACATACCACCACCCATACCACCACTCATTCCACCATACCCTCCGCTAAACATACTAGCACCACCACCAGCTCCGCCAAACATACCAGCACCACCAGCACCACTAGAACTGTAATTCATGAAGCCAGAACCCATTCCACCACCAGCACTCATACCCTGACCAAAACTTGAAATACTGACACCGGAACTCATCCTTGGGCCGGATCTGAACATGTGAGCAGATTTTGCGGTAAATCCACCAGATCCTGATGGTCCCATACGGAAGCTGCCGCCACCACCATAAGTGCTTCCACCACTGCTGGAGACGACTTTCGTAGATCTCATGCTCACTCTACTCGTCATGGCTTTCTTCTTAAAGGGAAGGATCACAGAGAAAAAGGGAAGGAAAGACAGAGGTTTGGCAGAGCAGTGGAGCACACAAAGAGGAGAGTCAAATCCCTCTAAGTATCTTCTCTCTGTCCGTGGCTGACTTTTATCTGCCTCCAACTGCGAGGGAGGTCCCAATAAGCTCAACCTCCTCTGCACCTCCCCTCAGCCCTCCTCCAATTACCTGGATCCTGGAGGGTGCACTTGCAGGCAAGTAGATCAGCTTGGAGCAGCTCAGCCTGTTAGACAGGTAACAGTGCCACCCTTGTAAAGTGATCCAGGCCCGACACACCTAGATGCTTGCAGAGGAATGGCATCAGAGCCAAGTGGTGAGAGAGGGGAGGAAAGACATTCTGGCAAAGACTAATTCACTTGATTAGCTTTCTGAGAGGTGTGGGGCAGTGGAGTTGGGAGCTACATACTCAGAGATTCACCTTTTTCTGTCTTTTCTCCTCTTGTATGATAAAATATGAAAACTTTAGTGAGTTAGCTATTGCATTTTTCTGACAGTTTACTAAAGGTGACTTTGCATATGGCGTAATATGTACATGTAAATACAGTAGATTCCCAAATTACTGTTCAAATCTCACAACAATGGAATTTCTACAAGTTTTTTCTTTTATCTGAGTTCATATCTCATTGACCCAATTCAATGGCTTCCTGTTTTGAAACTATAGTAACAAATAGTTTTGTGACCATAAAGTCAATAATCAGAGAAAAAAAAATGAAAGAAAAAGATGGACTGCAGAAGTTTAATAGCATTGATATTTGGGCTAGTTGAGATTTTATTTTATTTCTTTCAACAACAAAAAAAAAAGGTTTATCCACAGAACACACTGTTAGCAGCGGTGCAGGAGATGATGCTGTTGAAATGTTAGATTCATTATTACTTCTTCAGTGCTTTCTAAGAGCACCTCCATTTCACTTCCTATTGCATCGGGTTGGTGAAAATCTCAGAGACAGAGGTACAGTGAGGTGACAAAAAAAATGGAAAAACTAACAGAAAGTAAGTGTAAAGATGATCACTTGGAACAACACCGACTTGATTTGCCCTCTGAGGCTGAACAGTCGACTCAAACCATGGCAGTAAAATTTGGGCCACTGATCAGAGGGTTAGGGATACTTTGGCATCACCAAGCTGCCACTGTGGGCCCTAAAGCAAGGCCCTAAACCCCGTCAGTTCCTGGGGCGCCGTTGTGTGGCTGACCCTGCACTCTGAGCCCACCCTTCTAAAAGCTACGAAAACTGTATTTCATTGTGCTGCGTGCAAAGACAAGAAAGTTGAATCTTCAGATAGAGCAGCTGCGTGAGGAGAGTGCTCGAGAAGAACAAACTGGTTTTGCAGGAGGTTCCCTTCAGGCACCAAGGTGCTTATCCACTGCACAAAATTACATACATGTAGAAGGAAGCCTGTGCAGTTGTTGTAGTTATACAGTGATGGACATTTCATAGAAAGCACAAATTTGACAAAAAACATTATATTAACATTAGTTAGAGGTGAAATATACAAAGTGGAGCAGAAAAAAAGCGACCTAAGGATGAATAGGTAAAGAAATGCTCTAAGAGTAAGTCTTGAATTACACACTTACTATAAAATATGCCACCGTTTATTTGCTTGTAGATGCTCAAGGGCACTTCACATGCTAGCTTCAATACTCACACCGCTTTGTGTCTTTTTACTGTTTGCTCTGATGATCAAGGTTCCGTTAATGTCACTATTTATTTATTGTATTTTTTTTTTTAAATATAACTTTCACATTATGGATATTTACTGCACTGGTGTAAGCATATTTGTTGCTTATGTATCTAAAAGGTATTTTACAAGTTGAGTTTTTACTGATTCAAGGTCAGCTTGCAGCTAAAAGAACATCAAGAGTTAAAGATGAAGCACATTTCATTTTCTGACAGAACTGGAACTGTCGGTACCTGTTGAAAGCTGTCTTACCATTTCTAGTGTAGGTGTTGGCCGCGGTCTGTGTACTGTAGTAGCGTCTAAATGAGCCTTAGGGCACAACTGAGTCACACCCCAAATAAAAATACCAGGGCTTCACTCTCACTTCCAACATTCTCTTGTCTAAGAACTATTTTCATGTGCAACATACTGCACATTCATACGTCTTTGGATTGGATCAGAAAATATGTTCATGTCTGCGATATGTTTACTGCTGACATTGTTTTAGTTGATTTCATTTCATCAACTTAAGCACAGTTTAAGGATGGTTAAGACTGAGCAGCTAAATCTCGCAGAAGACATATTGTCACCACGTCTTTGTTGATTAGTGACTTGGCCAACGACTGAAGTGAACACCGAGCCAGTCAACTCTGCAGATACGAGCAGCTGCAATACATTTAACGGCCACCTTATTAAAACGTGTAGAATCATGAACATTAATACAAAAGCACTGCCATGCTTTTTGTGATTTTTTTGTATTTATGGAACATTAAGCGTGATTTATTCCCAACATTTTAATGCTTTTGGTCACACTAGTGTGAAAACAGCACTGTGATGCAGTCCTGTATGGGTGTGCCACGTGCTGTAAAGCAGCAACGCCATCAAACAGCACATTTCTTCAAACTTTGGAAAAAAATAGACTGTTCCAAACCATAGTGACGCTTTGCTGATCGAACATAAGCATCGACAGGACAACATTATTTTTCTCTCACAAGTAGTTGCAGTTCTATGATGATGTGACGCCACTATAGTGAAAGTGTGGTTAGGTTTAGCCACAAACATGACTTAGTTGTTTCAGAGAAAAAAGAATGGGTTGGAATCTGAGTAAAAAATGACTACGTCTGTAACGGTACTGTAAGTTTATCATTAAGGTTAGAATAATAACAATGTGGATAGGGATATAGCTGTGGTCATGGTTTCAAAAAAGTTGGTTGTTGGTCTGAAACAGACAGTGGTCTTGCATTTTAAGTCCACTGTATTGTTGACACATCCACCTACCTCAACCTCCTCCCTGAGCAGACTGCATTGATCCAAGATTCGCTCTATGGTACTGTAACTTGACTTTTCTACTGCAATGTAAGCAGACGTCATTCTAAGGCCTAGGCAAAAAAAAAAAAAAGAGGTTTGAGAAGTGGTCCGTTTCATCATTTGGTGCAGATTTTTAGTAAATTTAACTACAGCTTGCGATATGTATGTATATACATGATGAAAGAGGCAGACACATTACATTGCACATTGCATACATAATACAGTTTAAACCAGAAGTTTACTGTATAAAAAGACACATAACTTTTTTTTTTCTCTCACTATCTGACATTAAATGTGACTGAAGTTTTCCTGTTTTAGGTCAGTTAGGATTACCAAAATTTTTTCTATTTGCTAGATGCCAGAATAATGAGAGAGATTTTTAAAAAAAAATTTTTATTACTTTCTTTAAAGTCTAAGGTTTATGTATGTCCGTAGTATTTGGTAGCATTGCCTTTAAACTGTATGACTTGGGTCAAACGTTTTGGGTTTCCTTCCACAAGCTTCTCACAATAGTTTGATGAATTCTGGCCCATTCCTCCTGGAACTGAGTCAGGTTTGTAAGCCGCAATGCTCCACATGCCTTGACAATATCCTTTCAGCCCATGTCGGTACAGGACTGGTTTCACTGTGGATAATGACTCTCTCTGACCAGCTTCAGCAGCATCTTCACAAGGTGTTTTGCTTTTATTCTGGGGTTGATACGCACATTTCTCACCAAAACACTTCATCTCTGGGACACAGAACCATCTCCATCCTGAGCGCTATGATGGCTGGACATTCCCATGGTGTTTATACTTGATATAATTGTCTGAACAGATGAACGTGGAACCTTCAGACATCTGGAAATTGTACCCGAGGATGAACCAGACTTGTGGAGGTCCACAATTCTCTTCCTGATATCTTGGCTGGTTTCTTTAGATTTTCCAAAAGGAAGCAGTGTGTTTGAGGTGTGCCTTAAAATACATTCACAAGTGTGCCTCCAATTAACTCAAATGTTGTCAATTAACCTGTCAAAAGCTTCCAAAGCCATGACGTCCTTAGTTGGGCTTTCCCAAATAATTTGAAGGCAAAGTAATCTTAGTTGATGTGAAGTTCTGACTTTGAAGAAAGTAGTAAAAAAAAAAAATCTCTCTCTCTCTCTTATTATTCTGGCATTTAGCAAATAGAAGTGATTTTGGTAATCCTAGCTGACCTAAAACAAGAAAAGTTTCAGACGGTGAAAAAAAAAAGGTTATATGTCTTTTTATACAGTGTATGTAAATGTCTGGTTTCAACTGTACCTATATATATAAATATATGTGAGCAGATTGATCCGGGAAGGAGTACAGTACACATCACGTCAATAGAGACACAAGAAAAAACTACAAATATGATGCAGTTTTTCAAGACACTGCACCATGTCATGTTGGAAATGCACTTCATTAAGAATGTTTTTTAAATTGAAAAGGAGCCTTGAAGGGTCTTAATAAGACCTAGAAATGTTACTCAAAGAAGCTCCCATGTTTTAAAGGCTTTTAAAACCTGTTTGTTACAATTCAGACAGAATTATGTTATGAAATATGTTGTGGAAATATCAGCAGTTTCTCTGCTCAGTTTTCACGTCAGTAACATGCATGGACATATTTTGCTGAGGCTGTGACTTTGGCTTGCCATGCTTGTCACACATCAGATTCTGCTGTTATTAGAGGCCTCATAAGTTGCAACAGATACACTCATTGGTTGGGTGTTTGATCTGTGATAGATGGGTGATCTTTCAACCTACCCCACAAAATAAAGCATGCATACGAAATGGATGTATGGATGTTCTAAATTAAATAATTGAATAAAGTTTTAATATTAACATGTCACATCTCTAGTCCAGACTAGGCCTGATATACACAGATCTTGTACATAACCACTGTGTCCTGCACATCCTTAAAGTTGATGTGCCTGGAAACTTCCAGATGATGGTATGTGACTAGAATGAGGCATCTTAATCACATGCTCGCACGCGTCTACCAATAAGTATCGTATGCAAGATCACCCTGAGAAATCTGTGTCCACGCTTAGGTACGCGTTTGACAGTACAGAAACTGTATGCACAATGATAAAAGCTGTAGCTAATGAATATACAGTAACAACCTGAGGAACAACTCCCTGCAAAAGGTGCAAAATGTACTGATGTGTCAGACGTGAGGGCCTCGCCTTTTCACATTTTGACTTTTTTCTGATAAACCAACTGTCATTACAAGAGTCTTTTTTTTTTTTTCACGAAAAGACGCTGGATTTTCCAATGAGAGCTCTTCAATTTTACTTAAGGGCAGTGACACCCACAAAGCTGCAAGACTGTATTTGATCTCACATGATATGACGGGTGGCATTTCAGGCTTTCTAGTCAGCACTTGCAGAGGAATGTTCACAAGCTCCTTTTCTCTGTGAGAACCAACCTCGAGATGGGAGTTTACTCTACTGAAACTTGGCAAGAGGAACTGCTGAGAGAAGAAAGAGTAATTAAATGAGGATGAAATGATTCTGACATACAATACTTGCTATTCTCCAGTGCCATTTAGGACGTATTTGCATTATATAATGGTATAATTTGCTGCTTAACTGTATTGCTGGTCTCACTTTGACGGCGACCTTCAGAATTGTGCGGTGGTAAAAATGTCAATGTTTTTATCTTGGCGACATCACAGATATATATTTACTCATGTACTGTGTGTCTTTGAGGTTAAATCAGGTGAATAAAGTGTGTTGTGATACAGTAGAGGGTACATTGTCATGCCCCAAACATACAGAATTGTTAGATTTCTTTTGTAATACACTTATACTCCATCAGATATGCTGCTACTAACATAGATAAGCCAAAGATCATTTTACAGTACATAGTTGAATGTCTTCAGGCGACATTGTGCTGTCAAACCAAAGGAATGGGAGGGGTAATAATGAGGGACCAACAGTAAAGCATTGTGTAGGAGCAGCATCGCTTTAAAATTGAAGTCCTTATGAGATGGAAGAGATAAGTAATGTGCTGCTATGACAGGAGGCCAAATGGAGTGATCTGGATAGAAAATTTTATCTTATTATATATATGGAAAGCATTCATTTTGCACTTAAATTCATAGAATCATGCTTTTGACTATAGGGCTGCATGGTGACTCTGTAGATACCACCGATACCTCACAGCCAGAAGATCCCCGGTTGGCATTCTGGTTGGGACGTCTGGAATCATTCTGTGTGGAGTTTGCATGTTCTCTCTGTGCAGTGTGGGTTCTCACTGTCACAGTCCTGAGACACTCTGAGGGTAATTGGTGGTTCTAAATTGTCCGTAGGTGTGAATGAGAGTGTGCTTGTCTGTCTCTAAGTGTAGCCCTGTGATAGACTGGAGACATGTCCCGGGTGTCCCCTGCCTTCACTCTGAGTCAGCTGGGATAGACTCCAGCCCCGCTGCGACCCTAGTGAGGATTAAGCGGTGTATAGATGATGGATGGATGTACAGTCATTTTATATATGATTATGCAGTGTTAGTGCAGGCTTCTTTGATGTGCATTAATGATTTAATCACATGGATACAAACAGGTGTACCTCACTGGAAGGGACTGATCATACATTATAAGCTTTGGACTGAAAAGTCACAAATTCCAATGAAGCCAGCTTCATGTTGATCAAGTCTGATGGGATCTGTGAGTGTGGGACCTCCTGTTTGAAGTAAAGTAACAAAAATCTTTCAATTAAGACCACTCTTGTGGTGCAACACGTCTTCCTGGGAAACACATTTTTATTTACTGGCAAGCACAAGAGAAGCATGCTAATTGATTTATCTATCTAACGTATGACTGATGTGTTCCATTATTTATTTATTTAATTATTTAATTTATGTTTATTGTTCTGATACAAAAACACATTTTTAAAGAATGTGTCTAGATCAGGGATCTCCAACTCCGGTCCTCGTGAGCTACTGTCCTGCAGGTTTTAGATGTTTCTGTGCTGCAACACACCTGACTCACATTAGTGTATCATCAACAGACTTGTGTAGAACTTGACAACAAGCTGTTGGAGATCCATTAATGTGAGTCAGGTGTGTTGCAGTACGGAAACGTCTAAAACCTGCAGGACAGTAGCTCACGAGGACCGGAGTTGGAGATCCCTGGTCTAGATCATCTGTGAAGGCAGAGAGATAATAACAAACCCAAAGGCTTGTTTCCCTCTTGGAATCGTGAACATTTTCCAACCACCATACAACATATTTTACACTGTCTGGCTTTATTGATCTACGTTTACTTTTAATTCTTTGCTGACTAGACACAACTGTTTCTTTCTGTAACGATGTGGACATGAAAAAGCATCAACTAATAAATGAGGGAATCTGTGTGTGTGTGTGTGTGTGTGTCTGTTTGTCACGTATCTCAACAACTGTTCATCGGATTTATTTCAAACTTGGTGGGGGTGTTGCTGGGGGCCAAAGGACGTGCAGCATGGAGGGTGAAGACATTTGGATGAGTGACTGCTGCTTTTGGGGTCTTTTTGTGCTTCACAGTGGGCTTTTAAGAGACTGTGGGTGGACCCTAACTTGTTCCTTTTGCAGAGCAACACCCTCAGAGGCCATCGCACAATGCCATGTGATGATATCACATTCCGATAAGAGCCATACAGACATTGGCAGAAGTCTCAGTGTGACATAATCTGTGACAATATCTGTGACAGATGATGTCACAATTGGCATAATTTTGCCTCTGAACGGGCAATGCACAACTACTTTTAGAAACGCAACAATCAATCAAACAAAAAACCCGAAATCTATGAGAAAAAAAGCCATGAACGACTACACTATGCACATAAAAGTGCATTTTGAGGATGCCAGCCGCCACCCCAGCCCAGCGACGCATTGGTCCAAGCTGTCGGCTCTTACATTGACTCTTACAATCCTGAATCTCGGGCCAGCCCTCACATTATGATTTACTACTTAATTTTTCTCATGCGACTCTAGCATCTACACTATTTCAAGCTGTCAGTTTTTCTGAAAGATATCAGAGATACCAAAACCCTCTGCATGTGTTCTCTAAGCAATGCATCAAAGATTAAAGCACATAGCATAGTTGCTAAAGACAACATATTGTTAAACTGCATGCACAAAATGTATTTTAGTCCAAACGAGGTAGCAAGTGTAAAAGTTTTATCTTAACTTTGTATTTGGCCATTGGCTGATCCATACATATAACAACACAAATCTTAATTTCTATGGTGTTGCTCTCCATATTAATCTTTGTCTGGTCTGGCTAAGCTGTAGTGCAATAACAAAATGCAAACACTGATTTGCATTTTTCAATTATACTAAACATTTTGTCTTGGGAAAGTGTCTTCCCTTAGATCTGCATCATACTTTCTTTCCTTCACTTTTTAAATCTATTGTGTCCTACTGAGCCCTTAATAGCCAGTGCAGTCAGCGCTACAGTAAGTTTCTGTGATTAAGGTGTGGCTCTGACTACATCTGCACACAGATTTACTACTCCCCAGACGCTCTTTCACACACACAAGCTTACCTTGTTCTACAAAAGCCACTACAAGGGAGTGCTAGTGGACCAGGTCCATCAAGCCGCGGGGGAATTCTACCAGATTGTATAACGAAAAGATTAAGACAGCTGCCACACCTTTGCATGAATTAGGATGCACTCCAAGGTCAAACACCATGGGGGCAACCTTCTCTTTTTTTATTGAGTTTTATGAAAATGCAACAAGTAATCATCGATTACATAATCATGCACTGAAAGCAACCATCTTTTCCCGTGCATGCTTTTCACTCACTAAGGACCAAGTTAAAGTCGATCAGAACAAGTCATGCGGTGTAGATGGCTGCAGCGAGAGAGCAACGAAACCAGCTGTATGCTTCTGTTTATGGGCTGTATGTTCTACATGGTACAGCGCAGAATGTGTAACCTCTAATTAAGTCTTATGACCTCATTTTATTGAATTTGTCGTACCTATTTGCGTTACCCTCACCCCTGGGTATAAAACAGTGTCCTGAACATTAGAGGCAGGTGCAAACTTCCTCAAATCAAACCTAAAAATGACCAACGAAAACATATCACTTAGAGCCACAGAGCAACACTGCAGATAACCTGTGACATTACTGCGTCTCCTGCAAGCTGTGCACGAGGCACAAGAAGCATCTGTCAGCATGCTGAAAAATTCGCTGGGCTACACCTCTCTGCATTTCTAATCTTTTGCAACCACACCCAGTACTACAATAGCCAAAGGGCAAACTGGCACAGTGGAGGCAAAGCTGAACTTGACAGTGGCAGCACAGGACATGAACCTTACATATTTCTTTGCAGGCTTCAGTAATAAATTAAAACAGGTTTGATCGTTTAAGACGTATGGAGCATATTTAGAAAGTAAGGAGCTTTTTGTCACTTTGCTGTTGGTGAGGGTCGTCACAACGACAAAAGCAGAAACTTGTGTGTGTGTTTGAAAGGTTAGGCTGGCATTAAAGCTGCTCTTACAAAGGCAAACCACACCTTAGCAACGGAATACCTGCATTCTGAATCTACCTGGGCAGATGCATGCCAGCACTTCATCATTTCATCACTTCATTATATTCTAAAAATGTTTTCCATTCAGACTGCACACACACTTCATTCACAGGTAATTTGGCTCCTGTTGAGCAGCTCTTTAAAAAAAAAAAAATTGTGTCGTTGACCTTTTGGAAAGTCACAAGGGTTAATACGACCGACCTTTCTTAGCAGTTGGTTAGGTAATGTCTCTTGCATTTAGACGAATCATCAACAGCCACCAAAAATTGTGGAGTAATTCAAATAGAGAGGCAAAGATCCAACGCTTTTCCTAACTAACCTTAATTATCTGCTTGACTGCTTGAGGGCTGTAAAAGCAAATTATGAACACAGCACTGATAAATGATAAATGTTAACATTTATATGGTAAACCCCTTAGGAATCTGTTGTTTATTCACACATCAACCATCAACATGAAAAGGCCGCCTCTGTGCAAAATCACTTACTGTCAGACGAAACTAAAAAGCCTCTCAATAGTTGCTTTATTTTTAAGTTGAACAGTAGAGTGTTTCCTCCTATGCACAACAGAAGACAAATACTTTAGAAAGACTATTTAAAGTTCAGGCTTAAAAGCAGAAACTTGATGCAGCACATGTGATCACTGACACACAAGTTTTAAAACTTGGGATCATTGAAGCCAAATTAAGTACAACTGTGATGTCCAGTTGGCCTAATTGCATGAACATGAGTATAAAATAACACCTCTTAGTTTTGGAGCTATGAACTGTGTCTATCTGCATGTCTGCATCACGGCTCAACGTGGAAAAGAGTTGCCAGAAGAAATGAAAGTCCAATTGGGAGACTTCACATAGGGAGAAAGGGATATAAGAAGATTGGTAAAAAAAAAAACAAACAAACAAATAAGTGGAAACACAGTTGCATAGGATGAGCCATAGTGCCACCAATCAAAGTTACAGTTGTCATGCTTCTAAAGTGACGCCACAGACGGTGGTCTATTTGCGCAATCTAGCTCTGAAAGACAGATAGGCAGGTGCTTCAGATTTGGCACAGGGATTGTTGGTGGAAATCAGTTTCTGTGACAGCTCAGATGGGGTCCAGCAAGTTTGGCATAAACTAGGCCAGGGGTGTCGAATCCTGTTCCTCAAGGGCCGCAATCCTGCATGTTTTAGATGTGTCCCTCTTCCAACACACCTGATTCAAATGATCAGGATCGTTATCAGGCTTCTGCAGAGCTTGATGATCATTTGAATCAGGTGTGTTGGAAGAAGGAAACATCTAAAACATGCAGGACTGCGGCCCTCGAGGACCAGGATTCGACACCCCTGAACTAGGCAATGAAAGCCACAGTGAATGGTGTCAACAGTGAAGCACGGAGGTTGAAGTGTGATGATATGGGGCTGCATGAGTGCAAACAGTGTTGGGGAGATGACATGTATAGATGGCACCATTAAGGACTGTGGATATACCAAAAGACTCGCTGACAAGATGACTTCAGGGGACATAGCACCCTAAATATCAACCTGTTGTATGCAGCATATTTTATCGCCACAGTCATTCCATTTTCTGAGAAAACTTGCTGTACCTTTAAGCATTGCCTAAAGGGAAATACTCACTTACAGTGATGCACTGGGTGGTGTCAGGGGGTTACTTCACAGTCCCATAAATATTTAAACCATAGTTTACAGTATGAACATGAAAGGACAGAAGACACTGAGTCTTAATCCCACAACAACCATGACAACAACCTACAAGCCTAAAACCTTGAAAATCGGTGTCCAAGTGCATCGAGGGGAACTGGTGCTGATTCCGAAGGTTGGCCACAGCAAACTGCACATTGAATCTAGGAAGTTAATTGATGCACAAAAACTAGTCATGGCAGTATTTAAGAAGCCATCTTTCCTTCACCTTTTACTGCCCAAAATGTTTAGACTGTAAATACAACAACTGATCAACCCCGTCCTTACCAGCCCATTTGTCCACTGGTGCAATACACCTGGAAAAGAACATCCCTACATGCCACCATGACATTGTTATGAACTGTGAACCACTGTGCAACTGGTGAGCATGTCGTAAACTGCCATTTGTCTAATTTGTTTTTGTGTAAAGGTTTTGCAGTTTGAGTGCAGCTGAAATGCACAGATTTGTGATGGTGCTTGAGTTTGAGGAACAGAACAATTTGTGAATATCGAGAGATATTCTTAATCCATTTCGTCACAGCGATAAAAAGTGATGCATAGTTTACTCCACATTCATGTCTGCTCTGTGAAGAGTTTTGAAAATGGAGCTACGAATTGAGAAATTGAAAAAAGTACGTTGAGTGAAAAGTATGAAACTGATGCACAGATAAGAGTGAATAGATGAACTAGTCACACGCTCACAAACTGTCGTGATAGGCAGGACAGGTGTGCAAACCTACCACCCCGGGGAGTCTTATTGGTATGTTTCATGTCATAAATCACACAGCTAACAACCTGACTCTGCAAGAAATGTGAGCACTACAGATGGAGATTTAAAGTTCAATGCGGTGCTGTGCGGGGATGAGTGACATTTACCCTCAGAGATGAGTGGAAGAGGGCCTCATCTCCTGTGTACCTGCTCAGAGCATGAGTCTACTTGCAATAGTTCAGCAGTTATATAATGAGTTACCTTTTGCTACCGTTTCTCATTGGCAGTTGGATAATCCATGCTGCCGACTGCCCCGGGGCTGTGCTTCACCTATGAGAGTGGCTCTGTGTTTACTGTGAAAGCCCACGCACTGCAATACCTGGCACAGATCATTTCAGATTGTTCAGATGTCTTCGGTACTGGTAAATGGCAGCCTCGGTGTTTCTGTTACGCTTGGGTGAGTTTGCTGAAAGCGTCTCAGTGGTTTATGGTATGAATGTCAGGTTGTCATTGTGTCACTCCCTCAAATAGCTGAAAGTGTTTGATGTGACATTGTCAAAAGTACAGTGTGTTCACATGCACTCAGTGGTGTTTTGCCATGACTGAGGTTTTAGGAGGCTGGTGACAATTTTGTTTCATGTAAACTAACACTTGCTTAAAATCTGGAAAGACAAATTATTTGTCGTAGTCGTCCATCCATCCATCCATTATCTATACACCATTTAATCCTCACTAGGGTCACAGGGGAGCTGGAGTCTAACCCAGCCAACTTAGGGTGAAGGCAGGGGACACTTAGAGACAGACAACCAAGCACACTCACATTCACACCTACGGACAATTTCGAATCACCAATTAACCTCAACATGTTTTTGGACTGTGTGGGAGGAAGCTGGAGAACCCAGAGAGAATCCACGCTGCACGGGAAGAACATGGAGACTCCACGCAGAAAGATCCCGTGTGTCCTCACTGAGACGCAAACCGGCGACCTTCGTGCTGCGAGACAGTGGTGCAAACCACTGAGCCACCTTGCAGCCCTTTAAAAAAATAAAAATAAATAAAACAAATGTGGCTTCCTGTGAGTTGTGTGCACAATGAAACTGGCTTTATTGTGGCACTTTGCACTTGTCACTCACAAACAGAGAAAGTGACGATGACTGGCAACTCACCCGGTGACACCTGCAAGGTTAATAAAGACTATGCAAGAGCTTGCAAACTATGCAGAAGGGAAAGTTCTATTTGTTCTACTTGTTTTTGCTGTTAAAGGTAATTTATTCAAGCTTGTCACAGGACCAGTGCAGTGTGCTGTCAGAACGTGACATCCTCACGTGGCCTTGTAGATTTGCTTCTGAAGACGTTGCCTTGAGGGGCTTTACCTGCAGACAGCCAAAGGTCAGGCTCCCAAGGACAACAAAAATGGCCCCTGTTAATTGAATCAAAACAGCCAAGTGTATATTTATCGAATGTACGGTCAGGATGTGTGAAGAATACATACCCACATACAGAGATACCCCTTAGCCAGACGTTGCTTTAACGCACAACGATCACACAGTGTGACCAGTAGGCACACACTCCTTTGATCAGTAATTGTTAAAGGCCACTTTAAAATGCAGGTTTATTCACATGGCATGGTAGTCAGAGCCACAGCTGGGCACCTGAATGTCCACAACTCCACCATTTGTCAGCTGAGAAGTATCAGACAGCATAGTAGGATGGATAATCTGCTCCATGATGCTCAATACAGATCCCATGTGGTGATTGTGTGATTTTGTATTTGTTTTTATTAACATTTTCTGGATGCAGTTGGAGTGTCTGTGTCTCAATGTTTTCCAGGCTGGACGGGGCTGATTGGAGGAGCGCACGTCGGCACCATCACAGCTGCGGCTGATCATCCTCGTTACACACTGGATAAAACCACTGGTCGAGTGCGAGATGATTGCCAACTCTCCTGTGGTATATCTAGTCGCCAGCTGAAGCACATGTGTTTTTGCCTTTACTTCTCGAGCCTACGAGTTACTGTGTGTGCATTTCTCCCTCTCCAGCGTCTCCTCCACCAGCCCCTGCTTCCAGCTTCTCCAGCCCCACTTCGCCAGCTTTTGGTTTGCTCCCCACGGATCCACGAGCCGGGAATTCCTCCACTCGAGCACCGACACGGGAAGAGCACCACGGAAGAAACGCCACACGAGCACTGGGTTTGGGACACCACCATTCCCGGATTCCCTCAGCTGCCTCCCCGGTTTCCTCACTCCCTTATTCCCTTAAAATAAAACCTGATTTTCCCTAACCTTGTGCCTTTTTTGGTTTTGGGTCCAGCCCTACATCGCACCGACCACAACATCCTGCCCCCCAAAATGTCTGCAAACTTCTTCAAGCCTTTCAAGAAGAGTGGGACAAGAATTCACAAGTCAAGTGATTTCAGCTCTATGGTCTCGATCTCCACCTGTACTTGGTTTTTTCATGACATCCATTCTGTTGTAGGGATGTCGTGTGTCGGAACAACAAATACGTATACCTCTATGTTAAAAGGAAAAGTTGGATTTACATGCAGTTTGAAGAGTTCATTTGCAAAAACAGATAAGTCCATCTTCACAAACCTTCAGAAAACCCACTTTTCCATCGTCTACCTGAGACAACATCAATCAAACTTAAGTTATCCCTATTTTTGTCATTTCTATTGAGTCAAATCCACTCAACTTCAGTTTGATTGATATTATCTCAAGCAAACAACAAAAAAAACAAGTTTACTGTAAATCTACAATAATGGAGTTATCTGTTTTTGCAAATAAACTCCTCATATGTAAATTTGTATTTATCTTTATTACAACTTGTTGCAGCGTCGGTGTACATGACAACCAGTACATAACAAGGAGCTGCACTGCAGAAACACCAGAATGGTTTTGAAGTTATAGAAAGTGTCATTATTACTCATTGACGTTGCATTTTAAAGTTAGCACAAGCACACCTGTAATGCAAAACTGGAAGTTAGAAAATGTTCAATTGTAAGACAAGTACTAAAGATCACATTTTTGTTGTTTCAGTTTGCGATCCATTAGCGTGACGAGCTGCTTGACTGCAGAGACACAGAATCATCCTCAGTTTCTGTAAAAGTGAAAAGTTTCCTCCTTGTTTTAGCCAGCAAAGCTTTCCCACCAATCACACTAAAGCAGCCACAGCCTGACACTTTATAAGTGAGCTAAGCAATACTGCTCCATGCTTTGGCGTTTCCACCCTAGTTATTTGTTGTACGATTATTACTGTCTCGTTTGTCTAGTTAAAGTTATTTTCTATCATCAGCTCTACAAAGACTGAAATTGGACTGGAAATTAGTGTTGCATAATGTATTGCACCAACACTGCAGTTAAAAACAATACTAAATCCTGTTCAGTAAGTACTCATGCTTTATTGGAGCCGCAGTGTTTTTTAAAGGGCAGCTTTTCTAATGATTAACATCGATGGGCCACATGGGGAAGTGTGTGGTTGCAGAGCTCTGCAAGCATAGTGATCGTGCCACGTGTCGATGCCGACCGTCCACAGCTTGTGCAGACACACAAAGCGAAATATGAAATTATTTCATTTATGTCACCGACAGTGACGGGAAGCCAACAGACGCCACAAAGTCCATCTGCAAAAGCACGTTTTAAAGCTATGCTAACTGAGGAAGCCAACTTAGCAAAGCATGTTCCCGACAGACATACAGACTTGTACAAAGATTTGAAATATGCTGAAATACAAAGAGTGACAGCTAAGGTAGCGTGATTGATAATAGAAGTACACCATGCAGTCAGATATCAGTCAAATGAGTTATTCATTCTGTAACAGGAAAACTGTTGGAGTTCGACGAGGGAATGATCACTTGAATTCTTCTTTATCTTTCTGCAGACTTGCTGATGTGGCCAACACGGCCTTTACACTGGTAATATTAACTTTCTATTGCTGGCAACAAGATTTATCCTTTTAAAAGCTGCAGTGTGATGTGTAAAAGAGCTCTGGTCGAATTTAAAAATGTATAAACACAGCGTTTTTTAGGCAGGTATCTTACTGAAGACAGAATTCTGGTAACAAGACTACTGGAAGTGACATGTCTCGTTTAGCAGATTCCTTTGCAAATTGAATCCCAGCTGACACGTCTAGTTCTTAAAGCTCATTCATGGCTTTCCACTCCCTTTGCACCCATATACCTTTCACCTATTTCCAGTGATCGGGTCTGGAATGTCTGCTGCTGCTTTTCTTACCTGCTACACTGTGTGGTGCTTTTTGGTTTGTGTTTATATGTTACGCTCATGTTTTGTCCAGTGACAACCTGACTGATGAATTGTAATGAATGAAATGCCTTTTTTTTTTTAGTTTTAACTGATGGAGCTTTTGCGTTAGTTCAGATAGATGGAGTCAGGGCGTCACAAGGCCCTTTCTGTCCAATCCTTCATTGCTTTAGTCCAGCCCACCCACTTTGCGTGCTTTACAACTGAGGCAGCGTTCATTCATTCTGCCTGCTCCACGCTCACCACATCGCTGCTACACCAGCCTCTACAGATCTGCAAATCTCCTTCCCAACCTCCTTCCCAAGGTTCAGTTTCATAGCTCTGGTTGTTTCTCATGTCATGTGGGATTGCAGAACACAGGTGGTTCATAATTGTACCTTAAAACTACGTGAACGACATTTTGTTAAGCGAGGACCATTCAAGTTGGTCCCCTGGTTTTTCTGTCCGTACCGTATTCATTTGAACATTGTGAATTTAAGGCTCTACTGGCAGGTTTGTGATCTTAGGGACCGCCTGTGTCACTCGAGCAGAGTCACCGCCAAACACAAATGCACATCATTTCAAAACGAATGGGTAAATCTGACAACATGTCCTGTCGGAAATGAAATAAATTTCTGAAAAATCTCAAAGTGGTTGTTGCACACTGGATAAGGCAGCTTGAAAGTGGAACGTAAGTACTACACTGAGCACATGTGCAAACACTCTGCCTTATTGTTAAATTCTCACCAGTTGTATCGGACAGAAGTATGAAAACCTTTCAGGCTGATTTCATAGAATGATCTCACTGGTATTTCCTATTGACAGACTCTTTGCGCGTCGCTTCGTTCTGTTATTTGTTGATGTTGGCAAATGGTCGAGCGATACGAAACAGTGAAAGCAATCCAACCGCACAGGATACTTTCTTAGCCACCGTGACTTGTTTACTACAGGCCTTCCCACGTACGCCTCACCCTGCCGCACACCTCCCATTAACTCACCCTGCAGTCTGCACCCAACATAGTTGACAAATTATTTCTTTTATTTTTTCCCCCATAGATAATCACCTCAGTGTGAGGTGCATGTTCAAAGGTGACTACAGAGGTGAAGTTAAAAGCACAGGAGCTGCATTCTCTTGCAGATGTGTTCATTTTCTCTACGTCATAAATGATTTAAAAAAAAAAAAGACAGAAATTATAAGACATGTGGTAGATTATTCTATGGAGACAATTTAGCTACAAGGCCGTGTCACAGTGAGGAGCGTCTGCTACATCAAACCAGGTTATTAGCCAAGGCCCGTTTAATCACCACAGACCAGAGCCATCCCTTGGCCCACTGGTTCCAATTACTTCCGCTGGGGCGCAGGTATGTTCTGCCAAAGTGCAGGACCAATAGATATAAATGTTCTTTTGTCCCTGCTGCTATTTCCCAGTTAAACAAGTGATGGGTCTTGTCCTTTCTCTGTTGTTTTTTGTTGTTGTTGTTGCATGTGTGGTTGTGGCAGTGACTGTCTCATTGCTGGCTGCACAAAAATTTCCCCACGGGGATATTAGAGATTTTTGAACTTGCTCCTTTATGCCGGATCGGGTCTGTAGAATGGTGACAAGTTTATGACAGCACATCTGATTCCCACTGCAGGGACTCATGAAAGGTCAAAGCATCACTCAAAATAAATACCAGGCTTCTACAGGAATGCTAACCCAACCCAATGTACTGCCAATTGATTAACGACATTATAATGAGTATGTTCAAAAGGCCGTCTTGTTTGTTCATCTTTACGTGTACAGTCGTCCTCAGATGTATTCATACCCTTCCATTAAAGAAAAGGCAAAATTCACAATAGTCACTCAAACAACTAGAAACTGAAAAAAGTAATAATAAATAAAAATTTGCTAAAATATAATTTAGTGAAATAAGACATTGCTTTTGAATTGTGGTTAAAAGAATAATTTAAAAAAAACTAAACAAACTGTGATTGTCTCAAAGGGTTGTTCAACAAAATACTAGTTAACGTGTTTTGGTTGAACCACAATTCAAAAGCAATGTCATGATTTTTAATAAAAAATTGTATTTATTATTACGTTGGTCAATTTCAACTTATTTCAGTGACAGCTGTTTTTTTCCTTGTTTGATGGGAGGGTATGAATACATTTGAGAACGACTGTACATGTGCAGTGCAAGCTGTCAGATTAAAAAAAACAAAAACAGATGGCCCCTGTTTATTTGATATGCTTGAAACACTGCACCACCTGAGCAATGCACCTGCCGTATGCACCCGCAAACATACAACATTCCTTGATTTATTGGTTATATTTCAATTCAAAGACAAACTAGTTTACTGTAAAATCAGATATTGTCTCCAGGGGCCCAAACTGTTCAGTTTAACGACCTGCGTCGCAGAAAGAATTAAAAAATTTACTACAGCGTTTCTCAAAGGGAATCCTTTTGGAGTGTAAGTACACGCTGCAGACACTATGTTAAACAACGCAACCGATTTAAACTACCCTCTTCTTATCATTTCAACTTTTAACTGTAATTGTGGATCTGTCATTTCTATCCATCATCTTTCATGCATTTACGCTGCTATACGTCTTCAACTGGTGGTGACTGAATGATTTATGGTCAGTTTAGATATTTTCTTTTCTTTTCTACCCACCTCTGGGTAAGGCTTGGTTTCCTGGGGCGTCTAATCGACCGGCGCTGTCAGAAAAGAACGTAAACCACCTCAAGGTAAAACACACCTTCAAACATATCTGAAGCGCACTGGATTTTTCATTCTCTCTCTCTCTCTCTCTCTCTCTCTCTCTCTCTCTCTCTCTCCCATCTAATTATAACTCATTCTGCCGCTATCACATTTGAAAAGGTCAGCGGGATTTAACAACAGGTAGCGAGCAATTAAGTGCATGCCACTGGAGTCACTTGCAGTGAGTGAGCAGACCTTTTCTGTTGACTGTCAGACAGGCTGACTGAAAGACCCTAATCCTGACTAAACTCAAATGACTCTCAGTCTGTAGTTTATACTGCTGCGCTGAGTTTCACAGCAGGTGAACTGAGCTACAGGACGAACCACTGGCACTTCAAAATGCAGGTTCCTGTTTATCTAAAG
This sequence comes from Stegastes partitus, assembly GCF_000690725.1. Classification (NCBI taxonomy): domain Eukaryota; kingdom Metazoa; phylum Chordata; class Actinopteri; family Pomacentridae; genus Stegastes; species Stegastes partitus. Next base: position 229,164 of record NW_007578825.1, on the reverse strand, counting down.
ACTGAAGAGCAACTCTTATCACCTTTCTTCCCGTCCCTAATGCCTCATAGTGAACAATAGTCATGAGTCACCCAGGTCTGGCAAAGGTTGGTGTTAGTCATGAAACCCTACGCTGTAACTTATGAATGTGTGCTAGAATCGTGCCAGACTAAATGGTGCACCATCATCCAGTGTCTAGTCAACTGCCATAAGACAGGAGCTAAAGGTGCATTTAAATGTAATAACTTCCTCACTGCACGTTTAAGAGCATTCACACTAAGTCGACTTTCTCTTTCACAGCATGCCAGCCTCTTTGTTTAATCATTGATAGCACACTTTCATGCAGTGGAATGCTGCCTGGATAGTACAACCACTGTGGCAAACATTAAACATAGTGAGCAGCTTTTCTAAAATCTTTTTTACCTCTGAATGATATATACACATTCATGGCGGTTTGAGCTTCTAGTTCTTCTGATTTTGCTCGTCCATAAACACCGACATGCTCAGAACATTTCATTCAGAAGAGAAGAACTGTAAGGTACTATTCAGTGTCGCTAAAGACCGATTTGCTCGGTTCACCTTTCATTGGCTGATCTTTCTAGATTTTCACCGACAGCTGGCGATCGCCTTTCACTCCTGGTTTTGCACACTCTGTACTGCACCTTTGCACGAAGACAGGCTCCGACAAGAAGCAAATCTCTGGTAACTCCTTTAAGAGGCCCTTTCAGTTTTCTTTTTTTTTTTTTTTAAATAGGCAGTCAAATCTGATTTGTTTTATACTGAGTTATGCTGCTGCCTTGCCTGAACCTGCTTTTGTGGTGAAAACAAGCCTTGCCTGCAGGCTCCAATCAGAGAAGAGAGCAAGCTATAATAACTGTGTTGGGTGAGTTTGAATGAAACTGACAATGAAAAAAAACCTGTGAGACCTGTGACCCCCACTCCCTTTAGAAGACCTTTAGGTTTTAGATTAAATCATCAATCTATTTCTTACCTTGTTTGTTTGGACTTGGTGCCAAAGAGGGGGGTAACAAGCTCAATCATGCACTTGGGAAGACGACCAGATAACATCGGAGAGAATAAAACACACCTTCTGAATAATTCTACTCATACGATCAGCAAATCTCACCTTAAGATAGCTTCACTTGCAATTGCCTTTCACAGACATGTGCCCGCTGATCTTTTTCACTCTTTCCTATAAATTTTCATGCACCTGCAACTAATTCCATAAATTCAAGAATCGTACTAAAATTTTAAGAGTCTTGTTCCTGGATAGCAGCGTCACTACAAGCAGCGAGTTACTAGCTCAGCTACATTTTTCAGTAGTGTGGTGGTAATGGCATAGTTTCCTCAACCAAAACGATTGTCAGTGGCAAAGCTCTCTAATTGATCAAGCGGTGCGGAAGCGTCCACACAAATGACATTTTCTTGAGCTCTAACACGGTGGAGTTTTTTGGCAGCGATTTGAAACACAACTACGGAACAGTGCTTGACATGGCAACCACACACAGGCGTATTTCGATGGTGAAATCAACTCTTGGACTGGTTCCTAAGACCGGGGAGGAATACAGGCAAATGAGCGTGAGCTTACTCGATGGAAACTTTGAACTGTTACATTTATATGACAGCTATATGGTGAATGTTTTAGGGTAAAGTAGCCCACAGCAGTGGATTGACCTGTTGGGCCCCAAATATGGGCCATGCAAGTACTCAAATACAGACGTTTATAGCACCGCACGGTTAACTGTGCATGTCTCGAACAAGTTGCCTGGAAAGTCTCAACACGGTAAAAGCTCAAGCTGCGGTGAAAGCATTGAAGGTCGGGGTGCTGCAGCAGGAAACAACCATAGAAGATGACCACTACTATTGGGGCTCACTTTGCTCCAGACAGCAACTAAACACGTCCAAATGCGTAGGCGTGTTCATGGAATGTCATCCTTTATTTAATCGGACAAGAATGCAAATGTATATGCTGTGTTCACGGAAACACTCTGATTGGCTTTGAGGGCTGTACGTTGTTTACATCCACTGGTGAGTGAATCCAGTTTATGTGACCACGTCCTGTATTTGGGGTAATACATCATCTGCATGGAAGACCAAAGTGTCGTATGAATAGAATCGCCCATCCGCTTTTACAGTCTGCATTGGTCATGTGGAAACCATGAATTGACCCTAACAGCACTTATCGAGTGTTTTTATGCCTTCCTATTAGTGCTGGCTGTGCCAACCAATGCTGTTTGCATAGATGTTATTGCATGGGACTAAATTTGGGGCTATGATGAAAAATTAGGGACCCTTTGCCTCTTGGGCATATGGTGAGGGAGGAGTGGAGTCCAATCAGTTCCCCCTTACAGGTGATCAGAAGTAGAAAACATGGGACATTTATGTGATTTTTCTTGAAAGGCTTCAATAGTTGAGTACTGACTCAATGTAAGGTCAGTAAATAAAGCAAAATTAAACCTGTAAAACTAAATGTTGACAGTGAAACAATAATCTGGGGACTGAGACTACAAAGACCCCTAAAACCCCAGGACAGCTGTCATTTTGACTCATTTGAATGAATCAGTTACAACAATACAACAATACACTTCTGAGGCTTTAAGTATTAGACTTTTACTTGTAATGGAGTATTTAAAGTCAGGTATTTTTATTTCTTGAAGTACTTCTTCCAACACTGATGTAGGCCAAGCTATGCAAATGATCCATGTGAAGTTGATGTTGGGGTGTTGTTGTTGGAACAGCCAGCTGATGCATCAAATAACGCCTGTCATGTTCTATCCCAACAACAGGTGAGGAGATGCAGCTTGCTCTTAGCTTCTATTTGCTTTTCATACATACTTGAGCATTAACATGTAGCGTCTTGGCTTCTGTCCCAGTTTCTGAATGAATGCACAAACCCTCGGCGCTATTATTGTGTGGGAAGTGCTTGAGCTTTAACATTTAAAGAGAGACCTGTCTTGATGAAACATACAAGTGGAGCATGAAAGGTCATTCTTGAACATGCAGCTGCAAACAAAGGACATTAATTGTTAGTAATCTTGCGTGGATTTCTTTTTTAACGGGTGCTTATTATAAGGATTCCACCCTCACTCGAACTGAGGTTACCAGAGGTTAACACTTACGGCCTGGTGGAAGTTAACTGGGTGTTTTGACAACAGGCCCACCGGAGCAATCAGATAAACAGTTGAATCACACCCACATGGAACTCTCAAGGCTGACGGATGGTTCTGAAAGATGGAAAATAATAAGTATATATTTAAGAATGACATCACTGATGCGAGAGATTACACATTGCAAAATGCAGTAAAATGAGGCATCCCACACGTCTTAACCTGACTGTCCTGACATCCCGCTGTAGTAGTAGTTGTTGTTTGCGTTGGCGGATTACTGTTTGTGCTCTCACACTTGCTTTCATTCACAAAATAACAGTGTGAGGACATGTTGCTGGATCACAGTGCCCATGTGGACATATTCATCTTTAGATTAAAAATACCGCCGACATGCACGACCCAAAATCTCAGCTGTCGTGCATTTCTCATGTACATTGGATTAATGCAGGGCGGAGAGGACAGAAACTCATTAAACCCATAATGTATCAGCTTTGTTGTCCGATTGTGGATGTGGGCACAGCAAGCATCTCCACGTCTGTGGCTTTTCAAAAACCGGGGCATGATTCAGGCATGAAACACAAAAGAAAGACACTTTCTCCTCCCTTTTCATTCCTCACCCATTCTACATGCCCGTAAATGATTATGAATCAGACCACGGCATTAAACGATGACACTTTGGGTGGAACGACTGCATCTGGTTCACACTTAATTGCTGTGGATGACACACATTGAGTGGTCAGCAAAGTGTTGTTTTAGGAGACTGGTTGTCAGGGATTTCGCAAATCTCTCATGCACATCCTAAAAAAGCAGCAACGATGCAAAGATCTACCTATCAAGGTTCTTGTCTAAAAAACTGAATCAGTTTTATGGCCGACTTTGTGATCTGATTTGACTTATTTGACAATTTTCTTCTTTGCTCTCAAAGTACTTACAAAAAGACACTCACATGCATTTAAAGAAGCGCAGCAGGTTGAGGAAAGGAAAGTGAGTGATTAACAGCCATGCACGGATAAAAGTAAAAGAGCATGTTTAAAGTGAATCAGTGCAAATTGTGCAAATTCAGATGATACAGGAAGCAGAAACAGGAATATTAACAAATGATACTGGGTTATTGACATGTTATATACACGAAGTAGGTGGATGATGGTTGATGAAGCAACAAAAATAATTCCATTTTAAAATCATGCCGTCCAGTGTTCTGGTGACTCGAACAACATAACAGTGCCTCCTTGTGGGAATAAGTAAAAAAGCCTCCCAGTTCAGGTTGCTACATGCTGAATTGCTGGTTATTACTGCTCCACCCTCCTGAGTATGTTCTTCATTAAAGGGCAATAATCTTGCTCCAAATCATATTAGGCAATTAAATTTGCAGACCACAGGACTACTGATGTGAGCTGTGGTTCAGTTCTCTTGTCTTTGATCGCTGTTTGGATAAGGACCGTAGGGGGTCACTGAGCGACAGCACGCCTACCTGTGTGGTGAGCCAATATATGCCAAATAAGCAAACGCCCACTCTTTCTGCAAAGTGTGTGTGTGCCTGTGTGTAAAAACTCCTTAGAAGATCAAGCTTAATGCATTAAGGTTAATGCATGCATATATACACTTTGGAGCTCTGCTGCATACCCTGTGGTGTATTTTAATTGTACCAGAGAACCTGTAATGTAATTGTAATGTTTCTCTCACTGATTGCTATTTGAATTGTGAGCCTGCTTTGCTGCATGTTGGCAAAACTTTTTTTTTTTTTTTTTTCCAAATAATATAACTAAATTGGATTGCAATTGGGTTGCATTTGGGTTGCTGTCCAGCAGTGAAGGCCTGTGAAAGGGCTCATCCTGACCTGCAGGGTAGATGTGCCCAGTTGAAGTAAGGAAACGTTGCCCCCTGGTGGTAAACTCCCCTGGCTGCAGCCAACTTCCCTATAACACAGTTATAAAGATCTATTCAGACATGGGGTGTGTTGCATTGCTGCTTTATCAGTCTGTTAAAGTAACAGCATTCTGGCACTCATTTTTTTTTTACATGAACTTCATTCAGACAAACCCACCCCAGTGATGGAGAGAACCACAGTATGCACAAGACGTTTGTCTATCATGTGTGATTGGACAGAACATCAAGTGATCTATATTACTGCAAGTATGGATAAGATACAGTTCTACAATTCTACAATTTCATGCTTTTATCCAAAGCAACGTCCATCTGAGAGTAGATGCAACACAGGCAAGGATCTAGTCAGGAGAAAACAATCTGGATAAGTGTCATAGAACAAGTTCAAGTGTGATAGGGCGCTGATGCCTATAGCAGGCTGTGTGGGAGGTAATAAGAAATGTATTTATTTGTTTATTTATTGTTTCAGTCTGTCAAGTGCAAAGGTGTTCAGTGAAGAGCTGGGTCTTTAGTCTTTTCTTCCAGACTATCATGCTGGACAAACAACTGACAGCTTAGTTCATTTATAATTTACCAAAACACTGAATATTCTCGCCCGTCTAATAAATGATTTGACTGGAGCTTATAAACTTTGACTCTATGTCTGACTTGCTGTTAGGTCATGATCCAGCCTGCCTGCATGTTGGGAATCATTTGCAATTGTTCATAATTACTGAAATTACCAGCGCTATTGTGCCATTGTTCCACATGTGTGAATGCACACTACTATCAGCTGAAAGCAAACTCAACTTCAGTTGCTGTTAACTTTTTGTCAAATTAACTCTTAGTAAGTTTTTTTTTTTTTTTTTAATCTAAACTTCAGTATTTTGTGATTTTTACTGTTACAATCCAGCCTCTAGGGTCAGCTTGTTGTTGGTGGAGGTGAAGCAATTTATTGCTCAGCAACACAAATGAACACAAACGGTGACAATACAAAGAAAACACGTGCATGTTGCTGAAATCAATGAAAATAAAACCAAACTTAAATCCAAAAGCAACACCCACACCTAACAAAAGAAACTAAATAAACAAGTGTCTCCAAACACATTACAAAAAAAGAAAAACGCAATACATGAGCAACATCTAAACTGAGTTTGAGAGCTGTTAACTGGAGCTACAGTCTTCACCAAGACACGAGTAGCTTCTACAAGAAGCTAGCAGCTGCCAATAGGAATTACAGTTGAACACACAAAACACAAAGACACAAAACAAGAGGCACCAGGGCAAACTGTTTGTCCCGACTGAGAGTTTGGTTGAGGTTTTATAATCCAGGTGTGTTGATTGTTGCAGGTTGACTGGCTGAGGGTAGAGGGAACAGGGTGGTGGTTCAATCAGGGACTACAGGCGGGTAGAACAAGGGCTGAAGTGCAGGTCTGGAGATCCAGTCTAATCAACTACAATGGCAGGCAGCTGGGGCTGGAGAAGGCTCCAACCGTCTTGCTGCTAGGCAACAGTGCTAACCAACTGCACCACCTTGCAGCCCCTCTATTTGAACATAATATTGTATTAAAAAAATAGTAATTGAGACCACAATCTCATTAGTAAATAATAATAGTGAGTAATAAATCAAGTGAAGTGGAGTAGGATCATTTTCTCATTTTGTACAGTCTGACTTCTTTTGTCAAACAGAGGAGTCGCCCCCTGCTGGCTGTTAGAAAGAATGCAGGTCACTTCCATTTCATCTTTTATATCCAGTCTATGTTTCATGCATCGGTTACACAAAATATAAAATGACAGTTCTCTGGTAAAGTTTGATCATTCCCATAGAAATCCTGATGCCAGGACTACACGTTTGTTTTAATTAGACAAAATAAAAAGTTTATAAAAATAGCAGAAGTCATGCAGGCGACCTCAGCGCCTCATACAATAGCTCCATGATGCTGCGACTGCTATGGAAATACAAACATACAGTGCAGTTGTTGTACTGTATGCAAATAATACCAATGGTTTCACACTACGGGTCTGCTCAAAGATTAGTGGATGTAACATTAAAAGTACCACTTTCTAATCATAGACTATGTTCTCTCGGGCACAATACACAAATCAGCGATAGCCCAATGAGACGTAACATCGTCACTTCTCAAACTCTCTGTTTTGCATGTCCACAGAGACACACATAAAGCATTGTTTCTAAAAATGTTACTCACTTCTGTCACATACTGTGGGTGCAGGGCCTTCATCTATGTGATCAGTAACACCTGTGTTTATCCACTTTGATGTCAAAATGGTTGCTGTGGAAAATGTCTATTTATAACGTCTTTCCTCCGAATAATGAAGCACAGATTACAGGCAGTGGCTAAATCCACAAATAAAATTAGAACGACAGAGAAAAAAATTCTGATTCTGAGCTACATAGTTTATAGTTTATAACACATATTTAGTTAAGGATGTATTTCATGTTTGTTAGGTTTCCTCGTTTCCCCTCATTTTGGGCAAATGCATATAAAGTCTGTATAATTCTATTGTCATATGATAAACAAGACCTATGAGGTTTAATCAGTAAATTGAATTATAAAGATCCAAGCTCTCCTGTTTACAGACATCAAAATCTAATTAGACTGAGATGATTGGAGGATTACACAATTAATTAATGAAGTGCATAAAAAAGTTGTCATCTTATATTCTGGACGTGTTTATTAAAAAAGAGCCGCAAAGATGTGCCTAGTGCCCAATGTCAGAGCATAAACTCTGGTGTTTGCAGACAGATGGGGCACAGACAGAAAGACAAACAATGTTTACAGACAGAGATTCCTTCTTGAATCATCCATCCAATGTCCTTACACTGATTAATCCTCACGAGGGTCACGGGGGGCTGGAGTCAATCCCAGCTGACTTAGGGTGAAGGCAGGAGACACCCTGGACAGGTCACCAGTCTATCACAGGGCTACACTTAGAGACAGACAACCAAGCACACTCACATTCACACCTACGGACAATTTAGAATCAATTAACCTCAACATTTTTTTAGACTGTGGGAGGAAGCTGGAGAACCCGGAGAGAACCCACACTGCACGGGGAGAACATGCAAGCTCCACGCAGAAAGATCACAGGCATCCTAACCCGGACGGGGATCTTCTAGCTTCGAGGCGACGATGCTAACCACTGAGCCACGCCTTCTAGAATCATGCCTTTGAGATATCATGCATTTACCCTGCAACTTAGGCTCCATCTACTGGCAGCCAGAGGCCAACCTAAGGATGCTTAAAAGGCAACAAAAGATCCCCAAAACCTTCACTGTGCATCGAGTCGACTTCGGAATTGACACTCCAGCAACACAACTGCCAAGTTTAAAGTGGAGTGGATGTACAGTTGTTGAGATATTGAAAGGACAGACAGACAGACCGATGGATAGACAAAGATTCCCTCATTTATAGTTAAAGGATAAATTCCAACTATAAGTAGCTTTTACTGATTATTAAAATGAATACATTGATTTACTGAAATAAGTTTAGGACAACAATTTCATATTTTATATTATATTCATAATCTGCATAGATATTAAATGACATCTTTTTGACAGTATCCATGTGTGTGTAAAGGTGTGAATGTAAATTGTGTGTTTGGGAATGTATGTTGATATACGTAACTTTTTGTTTAGTTATTGCCCTCACTGTCTAGCTTGTACAAATTAAGCTCCACAGTGCATTATGCATAATCAGTTTTGTGTAAGTGTATGCTATATACACGTGCATGCATATACACTGTGTATTAGTGGTTGTTATTGTCATCGTTTTGTTACGTTGGATTATAGATGCACAGCACCATAAGTGCTCTATATGTTTAGAAGCTAGTGGATTCTAGCCGTCCAAATGTGGGCAGTGAGCAAATTTGTTTTAATTTATATTCCAATTAATAGGATTTTGGCAAGAATACAGATGAGACAGACCCCAACAATTTTAATAAAAGCAATTTATCATTGTTTATGTGGTTAAAGCTAATGACTGCGAACTGTCCCTGCTTCCAGACTGCTTAAGCATTTAAAGAGTACATTTGCAAAAACAGGGCTGCAAGGTTAGCACTGCTGCCTCACAGCAAGAAGGTTGCCGGTTCGCGTCCCGGGGGGTGGGCACCCGAGATCTTTCTGCGTGAAGTTTGCATGTTCTCCCCTTGCAGCGTGGGTTCTCTCCGGGTTCTCTGGCTTCCTCCCACAAGGTTCAAAAACATGTTGAGGTTAATTGGTGATTCTAAATTGTCAGTAGGTGTGAATGTGAGTGTAGCCCTTTGATAGACTGGATGGATTTGCAAAAACAGATAACTCCATCTTCACAAACCTTCAGAGACCCCACTTTTCCCTACCTGAGACAATATCAATCAAACTTCACTTATCTCTGCTTTTGTCATTTCTACCGAGTCAAATCCACTCAACTTAAGTTGGATTGATATTATCTCAAGCAAACAACAACAACAACAAAGTTTTCTGAAAATCTACAAAAATGGAGTTATCTGTTGTTGCAAATGGACTCTTCATTTATAAATACTTCTGTCAGATTTGTTAGAATTTAAGTTGATTTACTACTACGTGGGCTGCAAGGTGGCTCAGTGGTTAGCACCATCAGAGTTAGAAAATCCCCGGTTTTCATCCCGGTTAGGATGCCTGGGATCTTTCTGTGTGGAGTTTGCATGTTCTCCCTGTGCAGCGTAGGTTCTCTCCAGGTTCTCCAGCTTCCTCCCACAGTCTAAAAACATGTTGAGGTTAATTGGTGATTCTAAATTGTCCGTAGGTGTGAATGTGAGTGTGCTTGGTTGTCTGTCTCTAAGTGTAGCCCTGTGATAGACTGGTGACCTGTCCAGGGTGTCCCCTGCCTTCACCCTAAGTCGGCTGGGATAGACTCCAGCTCCCTGCGACCCTAATGAAGAAGTGGTGAATAGATGATGGATGGATTACCACTATGTTTCTTTTTCTTTTCTTTCTCTCTCTCTATTCATTACCATTTAAAAAAAAACAACAAAAAAGCAGAGATGTCTTCTCTTTCAGTAAACACATTTTATTTGGTTTTGGTAGCAAAAACAGCACCTCAGGACAACAGTCTGACGTGGGCAGCCTCCTAAGGGGTCGAACAGTTTCAGTTACAAGACACGCACAGGGAAGACATGCACTACCTACTGTAGCAGGCAATTTTAAGACATTAGTTGACCAACAACACTGAAGCACTGTTTCAGTACATTCACATTCCTTTGACAACACCACTGTCCGTTTGATGCAACACAATAGCCCTTCGTGTATGGAATAGGGGCTGCATAGATTTCAAGGGAGTGTGATATATATACATATACGTTTGTTTTTCCTCGTTGCAATTTGCCCGGATTTTATCTCACTGCTAAGGCAAAACTCGTTTCTTTTTTTAGTACAAACAGTCAGACATCAGACATACAAAATAAATTCTTTGGTCCCTTTCAGATCTTTGGTAGTGTTAGGATCACTTATTGCTTCATGAAAAACAAGTTTAGGCTCTATTAGGGAGTGGCTGACAAGCATTTTACTTCAGACTTGTTTATTACAATAGTTGGGGCGGGTGAACTGTGAGTATAAAACTACCAGAGAGGCAGAGGAGATCATAGCAGGCAGGTAGCTACACCTCAAAACTAGACAGCTCAATCCTCAATGACCTCAGAGGACTCAGACACCACTCTGCCATCCTTGGTCTCAATCATTTTGATAACGACGTTCTTCTTGGTGGTGGCGGTGTTGTAGCTGCCGGAGCTGCCGGCGCTGAATCCGGTGCTGCTGCTGCCGTATCCGCCGCCGTAACTGCTTGAGCCGCTGCCGTATCCACCGCCGTAACTGCTGGAGTAGCCGCTTGTGTAGCTGCTCTTAATGCTGTCCACGGGGTAACCGCCGCCGTAACCGCCGCCGTAACTTGCTGTTGAGACAAAAACAATTAAACTTTAAAGCGTGTGGATTCTGTTAAACCTGTAAAATGCACCGGAATCCAAACCAGAAGAGCAACAGCATGTCAGTGAGGGTGACTTACTGCTCTGTTGGGAGATGTTGATTGCTTTGATGCCATTTGCCAGTCTGTCCTCCTCTCCCTCCAGCAGTTTCCTGTAGGTGGCGATCTCAATGTCCAGAGCCAGCTTGACGTTCATCAGATCCTGGTATTCTCTGATCTGGCGGGCCATGTCCTGCTTGGCTCTCTGCAGGGCATCTTCCAGGTCCTTGATGCGGGCCTTGGCGTCCTTCACAGCCATCTCGCCGCGCTCTTCAGCCTCAGCGATCTGGGCCTCCAGGTTGGCCCGCTGAAAGAGGATTTGCAAAAAATAAGAATTTGTCCACTTAACTGATTGTGACTGTGTTTCACATAGAACGACGGTGAAAAACAATATGTAATGGCTAAAAATGCCACACCACCCGTACCTGTCCTTTGACGGCGTCAATCTCTGATGTCAGTCTCTGGATCATACGGTTGAGGTCTGCGATCTCTGTTCTGGTAGACCTCAGGTCATCTCCATATCTGCTGGCGGATGTCTGCATCTCTTCATACTAAATGAATATCAGCAAAACCAGATATTACAAACCAGAACACCACTTGATGAGCATATTGTATGAAGAGAGTATTTTACAAGAACAGTCCTTACCTTGGTCTTGTACCATGTCTCTGCCTCAGCGCGGGTGCGGTTGGCGATGTCCTCATACTGAGCCCTGACTTCTGCCACAATGGCATCCATGTCCAGGTTGCGGCTGTTGTCCATCTCCACAATGACTGAGGTGTCCTTGATCTGGCCCTGGAGTTCACGCAGTTCCTGAGGAGGTAAAACAAAAGACAAGAAGAAGAAAAGAGGATCAGTCACATTCTCTTCTTGAGATAATCCGTGCTGCTAATACAACTCCGGGGACGGGGGCAAGAGTCGAATCAAGATGCTGAACAGATGTTGAGAAAAAACACAGATAAAAATACCACCGCAGACGTCATAAGTATGTAATGACTGGATAGACAAATCACAAATAATGTTGATGAAAGCAACAAGTGGCTTGCAGGCTTTACAGTCAGAAGGAAAAGCAGGAAACAAACAACACCATCAAGCTAACGTTGTGCTGTACCTCCTCATAGATCGACCTGAGGAAGTTGATCTCATCTGTCAGACTCTCCAGCTTGGCTTCCAGCTCGACTTTATTCATGTAGGCCTCATCGACATCCTGGAAACCAAGAAAAGTCTTTGTTAGAATGGGGTGTCACAAAAACATAATTTACATATTTAGGGAAGGACAAGTGTCAACACGCTGAAAGAAATGCAGACAAGGTTTCAAAGCTGTAACTCAACAACAAGTTGAGAAATAGCGAGATGCTCACCTTCTTGATGAGGACGAAGTCATTCTCACATTCTGTACGCTTGTTAATCTCATCTTCATACCTGAGAGGGAAAAAAAATAGAGTAAATCATCAGATTTTGAATAATATTTTGAATATATCTCATGCTTCTGTTCAGTTTTGTGAGTTTATACACTTGTGCAACACTAGGAGGCGCAAGCAGTCCATCCCTTACTCTTGAACTCCTTTGGGAGGTTTGCCTCACACATTGTCTGTTGACTCCAGGCCAAGCTCTAGAACTGTTACTGATATTTCTCTCATGGGGAAAACCTTGGCTGATATGTTCCATTTGTCTGTAGACAACTAGCAAACGTGTGCTGCACTATTGTACCGGTGTCTGTTGGAGACATGCGCATGGCTGCATGTGCACATTCGTGCTCATTTCCTCTTGTATGAAGCAGCTCAGCTGACAGCCAGCTCAATAAAGTCAGTTTTAGTTCCACTCGTATGTAATGCAATGGGTGTTTAGAACATGCTTCCTCAGTGTTGTAATTCCCTTGAGTTTGTATGACGCAAGACAATGGACAGATGTAGGGAGTAGCCCACGCAAACATTAACTCAATATACTGCAAGTCGCATTTTGAAGCACACATCTTTCTTGCACCCTGTCCTGACTGCAAAAAGGGGAATTCTACATGAATCGCTGGCGCAACAGATGAGCTCTGCAGGCCTGTTGCTAAATGAAACAGCCCTTATTGCCCCCCCCGGACACTCACTTGTTCTTGAAGTCCTCCACCAGACCCTGCATGTTGTGCAGGTCAGCCTCCAGCTTCATCTTGTCGTTGCCCAGGCTGTCCAGCTGTCTGCGCAGGTTGGCGATGTAGGCCTCGAACATGGCGTCGATGTTGGACCGGGTTGTTGTCTGTCCCTGCAGCAGGCTCCACTTGGTCTCCAGCATTTTGTTCTGCTGCTCCAGGAAGCGGACCTGATGTTGATGAAAAATTGAAAAATTAAGCAATCAAATAGGCGTAACAAAGAATCAGCACTGTTTACTGTTACATGTGTGAAAAAAGTATTCCTTGTCATCATTTATGAATTATTCGGAAGTCCCCTTTAAAAAGTGTGACGTAACTGCAGTTTTGCTTCACCCTGATTCAGGGTTAACATCCTGATAATCAATCAACCTATTCACTACCTACAGTCTTTGTTATTCTTATCTATCTTTGGTGCTTTGTACGCTGCTGTTCTCAGGCTGCCTGTGCTTTTTCCAAAGGAAGGCCTGTGTGACATAAGTGCATCCTGACAGGAGGTAGAGGGTTGGAAAAAAAAAAAGGCAGTGATGGAGGAGTAGACCTAGTTAGCCCTTCTCCTGCATGCCTTCCTGTTTTTGTACAGCGAGAGAGAGAAGGAGGTAAAACCAAGTTTCATCTGCAGGCAGATGCTGAAAGGTAAACATTTGTAATATAGGTGTGATGAGGTTGGAGGAGGTGGAACGTAAAGGGGCTTTTTATTAGCTGAAGAGTTGGGGAGCTTGCAGATTTGTAATTAGAAAAACAGAGATAGTGAAAGCAGAAATGTGACTCAGTGGACCTTGCACCCTGGGACACTAATCATCTCCTATTGTCTTCATTTGAGTAAACACAAATAATAAAGTTACTCCAAATCCACTGCCAGCACAGGAGAATAGATAATAGGGTGGACGTTTATCTGCGTAGTGTTGAAGCATGCAAAATGCACTTTATCTCCTCTTAACTGGGAGAAGGAGAGCTGATATGCAGCCAGTCAGCCGGCATTGACCAGAACATGAAACCAGCCAGCCTTTTTAAATATTAACCTGGTACTGAGGCCTCGCAGGGCCGATACTCTCCTGAGTATCACACAAATGCTGGACTTTGAATGATTGAAAGTCAGTGTATTTATACATCCATAGTGTATCACTGTGAAAGAAGGTATTGTCATAAAGGTAACAATAGTACTCAGTGCTGACTGTGTGTTAGGGACTGGTGGGGGCCAACAGGGCAGCAGAAAGAGCCACACCCCAGCTAAGGGAGGGACCAGTCCCAAGGTAACTCATATCACAAGCCCTGAGTTCTGCCCTGACACACCCTTAACTTTTTTTTTTTTTTTTTTTGCTCTCTCTCTCCTCTCTTTGTCTCTCTCGTTCTCCCCTGTTCTGTTTTTCATCACTATAAAAGGGCAGCCAGAGCCAAAAGATAGAGGGCCTAACCCTGAGTTGCCTTTGTTGAATTTATGGGAGGCGAGGAAAGCAAAAGAGGGGGAATAAATCAACTTTCTCGATGCAGCAAAAAAAAAAAAGTGAGGAAATCAGCATTACAGTCCATGTGGCAAACATATGGGTCTCTCCATCAGATGTTACATAACAACGTCACAGCATTAAAACGCTCATGACTGAGCTTTCAACCCAACTGAAGTAATTTATGCTGCTTTGAAAGGAATAATAAAAGGCTTTTTGACATGTATGTGCCCTGGATGATTGCGAGCTCTTACCTTGTCAATGAAGGAAGCAAAGCGGTTGTTGAGGCTCTTGATCTGCTCCTTCTCCTGGGTGCGCACCACTTGGATGGTGGGGTCAATCTCGAGGTTCAGGGGGGCCAGCAGGCTCTTGTTCACAGTGACGGCGGAGATGGTAGGCTGAGATGCCACGTTCCCACCGAAGCCCATATTCAAACCCATGCCCATGCCCATGCCAAGGCCTGTGCCGCCACCCATGCTTGAGCTCACGCTGTAGGCAGAGCTGCTGACGATAGGTCCTCCATAGCCCCTGGAGCTGTGACCTCCATAGGCACTCCTGCCACCGAAGCTCTTGCGGGAGGCAAAACCACTGCCACCTGCTGAAATGCTGCTGAAGTTCCGTGGAGCAGAAGAACTTTTGATTGTGGTCTGGGTCCTGAAAGACATTCTGAAGTAGTTTTTCTTTGTAGAGTGAGTCTGGTAAAGGTCAGACCGAGCAGCTCAGTTGGCAAGGCAGGCAGACAGGCAGGCCGGCAGAGGGGAGAGACCAGAGTGGATAGAAAGACGAGAATCTACTGAGGAGTTTTAAAGCCTGCCCTGCTGTGGGAGGGGACTTAAGTGAACTGCCATTGGTTGCAGAGCTGGAAGAGCAGGAGGGCAGGGCTGTAACATTACACTTCTATGACACATTGTCCAGTCAGTCAAAACCATTACCTGCTCTTTCGACAAGCTTCTCCGTGATGTTAGAGAAAACAGAGGAGGAATGTGATATTTTTATGTTTTCCTCTACTCTCCAAGTATTTGAACACACCACAACTGACTCATCATAAGATCTACAAGTCTTTAAAAAGAAAGGAAAAAGTATTTCAGCAGCAGCAGCCTTGCATGAGGAAAAAGTGTTTGAGTACATGTGGAGGAGAGTTGGTTGGTGTGTGGTTCAGTGCAGTTCATACACATGAATGCTTTTTATTGTTTGTTTTTTTGCATCTGTCAGTTAAGGTGTGGATATCATACACTGGTGGGATTCGTGTGTCTGTAGGCAGGGAGGAGTCACTGATTTTCCTCTGGAACATACAACAATGATTGTGGAATGTAGGCTGTGGTGCATTAGGGTGAATTTTGTAACACTCTACATGTATTCTGTTGCCTTTTTCTTTCCCAAGTATTACAGCCATGATTTTGTACAGAAACATGACGGTAGATTTTTTGTCTCCACTGAATCTGTCTAAAGTTTCGGAGCACATTCTCCCTTTTTTACATATTGAAATAAAAACTCCCAGATCCAGTTTAAAACTCTTCCCAACTAATGTAAATTTTCACTGTTAGCTTCCAGCAGTGCAGTTCTTAGAGAATATTATTTGCATTTATTTGACATTAATCAGCATTGATTGAGCGGGTTCAATCAGCGTTAATCAGCACTGATTAATGCTGATAAACCCCATTGTGAAAGATGACTATATCAGAACACGATATCCCTCCTGAGTAAATTTATACAATAATCAAGTCACATTTAAAACAACAGCCGTCGTACCTTAGTGCTGTCCAGTAGAGAGATAGGTTTGTGTTACAAATGTACTCAATAAGGGTAAATAGTAAGGTCAAGCCTCATTGCAGTAATTGCCAAACTAACTTAAAAATAAGGTTAAGACCCTGCACAATTACACATAGAAAACCCAGCGAATTCTACGTTTACAGATGAGCAACATATTTGTGACGGTGGGGAACAAGAACTAGACTAAAGGAGGGTGACCATCTGGGTTTGGGTGAGGAGGAGAGACAAAAGTATCACGGAAAGAAACAGACAACAAACGAGAGAACATAAATGCTAGATAGGTTGGTGGAACCTGTAGCTGCAGATCTGACCTGTGCAGCTCCAGAACCAGAAATACCTGCCTTATAAATGCACTGAGGAAGTGACAAGGAAAATATTGAGTATAAACATGTGAAGACAACTATATTAACAAGACAGCCAAGGTAAAGCATAGTGATTAGATTGAATAGCAGGTAGGATTATAGTGAAAACTGAGTGAAGTGTGGACAAGATGAGGGTCGCTTCAGGAAAAAAATAAACAAATTTATTTGGTTTGAAATTGCTAATGGTGGGAGAGAATTTAATGTGGAGAGTGTTCCAGGACCTGGGTGCACTTATTGAAAAACCTTATCGGTGATTAGTTTTATGGCGTGAGCAGGGGACTGAGAGACGAAACTACTGAGGACTTTAAAAACACTTTGCAAAATTTAAAAATCAGTTCAGTATTTTACTGGCATTCGGTGTAAACGTGCCAAAACCACTGTGACGTGCTGGCTTTTCTTTGTACAATGCATTCTGACCTAACTGTAGTCAGATTGTGTGTCAACCACATACACAGGGAGTTGCAGTAGTCCAACTGAGCACTAATATAAACACGGATTTCAGTTTCTGGGTCCTTGTGAGATAAAAACAGCTTCAATTTGGTCAAAAAACAAAATAAAACAAACAAAAAAATGGACTGAAAAAAAAAATTCTGTCTTTAATTAAAAAAGTAAAACCAGTAGTTCAGGCTTTTGGATTTTGTAAACTTTAGACAGGCTAGCTGTTCTTTAGCCTATGCTAAGCTAAGCTAACAGGTTGGTAAACTATATATTCGAAAGCACAAAAAACTCCCAATTTAAAATTAAAATTAAAATTTGTAAATTATTTTAGGATAGTAATGCCCACACTTGCTTAAAAAAAAAGACTGTTCACAGCAAAAACTGTAATTTCTGAGCTTCACTGCTCGCTGCATCAAAATGTGTGGGACGCTATTTTCAACATAAAAGCCCAATGTAGACCTTAAATACTAAAAGATTAGAAGCAAATGTTCAACCATAGCATCATGAAGACATTTACTGGCGTTGTGCTTCACTTCTGTTGCATCAAATTTGTTGAGTTGATCATTTTTACGACAGGTTCTGTAGCAGCAGTTTTATTATCCTGCTTTTTAAACTATTTATCTCTCTAATCTCACTGTGGCCTGGTGAGGGAGGAAAAAAAACATTTTGGCCTCACAGTTTTGCAGCTGTTCCTCTGTTTCTTTTTTATTTTAACTCCCCCAGAATTAGCCAAGACATTTGTGTTGGTAATATAGAAAAAGAAAAGTTTTGCATACTCTAACATTCAAGCATCTTTAAAACAGGAGCTGTTGCCACTGAGGTGTCCTGCAAAGAGTCATTTTGGAGCCGTGTTGGCAGTTTTGGATGCTTTAGGGCTCAAAATTCCTCACCTGCTGCAGGCAACCTGTACACAACCCCGAGTCCTGTTTGAATATTACACACACACACACCGCATGTGCTGGTCTGCATGCTTTTATCTGCAAACCTGGTGAACTGCACTAACCAGCTGGCTTTTTTTTAATACCGTTTAACACGTTAGTCTAGTGCTAATGGGCCTGATGGCATGTACTTTTCTTAGATTCTGTTGCTCTCTATAAATAGCTCGGCATAATTAATAACTGATGCTCATTCCTGGGACAGCGACTCACTGAGGAGTAAAGGATTCTTACACCGAACTGATAACAGAACAACGATTGCTCCTTTCAGTCCTGTAGCTTCGGCATGTTTCTCATGGTGGTATGTTCCTCACCATTCGACTGTCCCTCCACCAATACCCAGCCTGCGTTCCTCTCCTCCCTCATTCATTTCCTCCCCCGAGTCCCTCGCCACGATGAGTCATCTTGGCATTGCCGATCCAACCCCCCTCCACCATACCCTCTCGCCTTCATCTTCTCTAACCTTATTTCTTTTCCCGCCAGTGTCTCTTGGCTTCATCATAGAAACGTACCGAAATAAAACTCTCACTCCCATTTTGTGTCAAATGCCAAAATGGATGCCAGCTCAGGAGCGGGCCATTTGCACCGAGTTGCAAAGTTGCAACGGGACTGACTCAATCGTCCTGTAAAAGAGCATGTGGCAACGTTGATACCATGTTGTGAATGCCGCTTGGAGCTTTCGCCACAGAAGAGAAAAGTGGTAACTAAAATAAACAGTGCCAAAGGGAAATTCCTGTTTCGCTTTGTGAAATTCACATGACTGCAGTGAAATCATAGTAGTCATATATCATCAGCAGGTTCTGAATCATGCGGGACGTTGATTTGAACCCACACACAGGCGGGCACAGTTTTCTCTCGGAGCGTTTGGAAGTAAAATTGAATTTTGATAATTCCGCCATGAATTATGAAACATGTTTTGGATCAGCGTATGATTCTCATTACTCGAGCTTCACAGAC